>NC_089581.1:26839716-27139716 GCF_019320115.1 Miscanthus floridulus | reverse complement strand
ATCCTGTGGTAGCTGCACAATGAAATTTTACCAGGACAGAACTTGGTTCCAAACTGCTCTAGCGAAAGGGCACAGGAAGGAGAGATGCACCCCTATCTCCAAGGGACATTACACATGACATGGTGCCACTGGTGCGGCCATCCTCTCTTCTGAAGATTATCTGCTGTTAGGATTTTATCAAGCATGAGGATCCAGGCGTGGACTATGCATGTGCTTTCCAGATGAGGTCATGCTGAAATTTCCGATGTGAACCTCGAAATTGTATCCTATATGCCGAGCGAGTGGAGTAATTTTCATCAGCCATCCACTTCCAAGTGATTGAGTCCTGCACACCCTCCTATAGCTGCACATCTAGTAATCTGATCGACAAATCGATGAACTCCCTGACAGTTGTTGTGATACGTGTCCGCAGCGATCTGATCCAACTCCCATTGTGCAATTCCTTGCTGACCGTCCTATTTTTTGTGTGCCAGCTATAACTGGTTAGGAGCCAGAAATCTGGGAGCAACCCCTTCTAGCTAGGCATGATGCCAGAACCGAGCTTTGTGTCCATTGCCAATTGTGACCGTGGTGGAGGCATTGAATAGGAGGCGATCTGTATCCTTACATGGTACTTCCATTCCTTCCCACAGTTTGGAGTCATCCATCCATTCCTACCATAGCCATCGGAGGCGCAACGCTCTCCCAAACCTCTCCAAGCCCACCACCCCCATTCCCCCCAAGTCCTTGGGCATGCAGACGGTCGGCTAGTTTACTAGGCAATGGCCTCCATTAGCATTCTCATCTCCTTTCCAAAGAAACAATCTTTTTTCTTGTCCAAACTGCTAGGGGGAACACGGTGAGGTGGTAGGTGGGATTTGAGGATAGTACTGTGGTGACCAAAGTCTACCTGCCAGCTCTGTTCAGCATTTTGCCATTCCATCCCGGCAGCCTCCCTCTGTCCAATGCGCTGAATTAGAGGCTGAACGTGGACCTTCTGCAAGGCTCTGGTATGCACTTGCAGCCCCAAATAGTGGCATGAGAATGATGCTCTTGTTCCTATGAAGGAGGCCAGGACATGGTCGAGGTCAATGTCTTGGTATCTGATCGGATGGACTGAGCTCTTTTGCATGTTTATGTGTAGGCCCGATACTATTCCAAATTCATGTAGGATGATCGTGATGGCATCAAAATCTTCCTTAAGCGGGTTGATGAAGATTGCTGCATCATTCGCGTACATGGACATTCTCCATCTTGCCCCCACTAGAGGTAGAGTGGTGAGAACACCGTGCTGAGTTGCCATGTCCAACATCCGCTGTAGTGGATCCGTGGCGAGTATGAATAGCATGGGCGAAAGAGGGTCACCCTGACGAACCCCCCTCCTATGACTGAAGATTGGTCCTTGCTGGCCATTTAGCAGCACTCTCGATGAGGAGGTGCGAAAAAGGATTGACACCCACTCACGCCAACGTGGTCCGAAGCCTATTGCCTGCAGCACCTCCAAATGGGTTTACAATTTCGGCGAAATATCGCCGAAATTTCTGAAATATCGCCTTTTTCGCTGAGGTCCGAAATTTTTTTGTATCAGTCAAAATTTTTTGGTTAAATTCATCTTTCACTCTAAAATTACACCAAACCACACTAAAATGACCCTCCATATCATCTAGTCTTATCAAAGCTCTAAATTTCTTCAAATTTATTTAATTTTCTCACTCACACATTAGACGGCACTAGTATATGTAGCTCGCCCACCGTCAGCACACTGTATTACCGTGGCTCTACTTCTGTGATATATTATGTTATTTCGTCGATGTTATATAAATTTATGATGGATGATGGATTATAGAGTTTTTCTAGTGAAATTATGCCAAATTTGTTTAAAACTCAATTTAAATTTATTTAAATTTGAACCGATATTTCTAAAATTTCCGAAATTTCGTATTTATCGCTGGGGACCGAATTTTTTTTTTTACCGGTATTGTAAACCATGCCTCCAATAGGTATGGCCAATTGACCATGTCAAAAGCTTTGTGTATGTCGAGCTTTAGGAAGATGGCTGGCAATTTCTGTTTCTGGAACGTGTGCACCATGTTTTGGACATAAAGGAAATTATCGTGGATGCTCCTTTTTATGATAAAAGCGCTTTGGCATTTGGAGACTAGGGAGTCCAACATTGGGACCAATCTATTTGCAAGCAGCCTGGCAACTATTTTTGCGATGCTGTGAATGAAACTTATTGGTCGGAAGTCCGTCACTCGCAATGCATCTGCCTTCTTTGGGAGTAGGATAATGTTTGCTGAATTTAGCCTTTCAAAACCTTGTGAGTTTAGCGAGAAGATGCTATTGATTGCCGCTGTGATATCGTCCTTGATTATGTCCCAGCAGGTTTTGAAAAAGGCTCCTGTAAACCCATCTGGACCTGGCGCTTTATCGGACGGCATGGAGATTATGGTTTCCTTGATCTTATCCTATGTAAATGGTGCCTCAAGCGCTGAGAGGTCACTTGGGATGTATCCAAGCGCGTCCCAGTCGAAAGTTCTCACTCTCTGTGAAGCTGAGCCCAGGTGCTCTGAGAAGTAGTCGGACACCACTTTTTCTTTGTCATTATGTGCAATAGCTACACCCCCGTCTGTGTGCAGTGATTGGATGTAGTTTTTCCTCAACCTTGTGCAATAGCTACACCCTCATCTGTGCGGATGTATGCCAACCTAGAGCGCCGTCTGATTCTGGATTTTTCTATGGCTGAGAGCCCAGTCCTCCTTGCTTTTAATTGACGGCGCAGTTCAGCTTCCTGGCTCGTGAGCAGTCTGGTCTCCTGTGCCGCTTCAAGTTGCAACAGGACCTCTTTGATAATGGCCAACTACAGCCACGTGTCCCCAACTTTCTCTTTGTGCCATCTCCTGATGCCTTTTGCCACTCTCGCCAATTTCTTGTTTAGTCGCTTTAGAGGCAGGGTAGAGTGAACCGGCTTGTTCCAAATCTGCTGCACCACTTCCTTGAATCCATCTATGTGTACCCAAAAATTCTCAAAGTGGAAGGATGTATTTTGGTAATGCTCAATTTCCCCTTTTAGGAGGAGTGGGGTGTGGTCCGACATTAGGGAGGGCAGGGAATGTAGGAAACATGATGGGAATAATAATTCCCAGTCCGGGGTGCAAAGCAATCTGTCGATCCTTGTTAGAGTGGGGCTATCTTGTTCATTGCTCCAAGTAAAACGGCGGCCATTGAGACCTATTTTTTAGGTTCAATTCATCAATTATTGCTTCGAAGGTACCCATTAGACGTCGGTTTAGGTTTGAGTTGTTCTTGTCCTCCGCCTGAAAGATCAAGTTGAAATCTCCAAGGATCAGCCACCTTCCATGTGCTGGTCTGGGCAGCGACTTGAGCTCTTGAAGGAATTGTAGTTTTTGAGCGTCGCCTTGCGGGCCGTACACCACAGTGATCTGCCATTTAGACCCGTCTGCTCTCATGGTGCAGGTTGCTGTCGCGGTGTTTGCAGATAAGAGGTGGTCTGATAGTTGGAAATAATCCTCATTTGCAGCTAGGAGGATGCCACCTCTTGTTTGGGCTACAGGTAGGGCAATGAAGTTGCTTGTGAATTTTGCACCTACCGTACGCCTGATGATGCCCAAGTCCATGTTCTGTAGCTTTGTTTCCTACAGACATACAATGGAGGCGGCTGTGTCTTTAAACAGCAGGCTTACGACATCTTGTTGGACCACGTCGTTGAGACCTCGCACATTCCAGCACAGGATGTTACAATTTTTTGCGACATGGAGAACCAATTCCATCCCAATTCTAGGTGACCTAAGAGCCTGGCAATGCAGCACAAGCATGGAAAGGCAAATGAACTAGCACTGAGAGGTCACAACTTTCTTCTTCGTCTGAGCCCAGCAGCAAACGGCTGACTAAAGGCCCCTGGCTACCGGCGCTGGTGAGTGAAGCATAGCCGAGGATGCAGCGGTACATGGATGTGTTAGATGATCTCCAATGGTCAATTGGGCCCTTGGATCTACGCCCTAATCGGGGACGCCCAACCGTTCTATGGTTGGTGAGCTCCCATCGCACAGCGTCGTAAAAAGGGAGGTGGGGGCCAGGGCACAAGGCACGAGGTTCACCTGAGCCGCCAGACGCCCCTCCTATAATCCCTAAACCCTAACCGATCTAAGAGGGGGTGCTGCCAGCGACGGGAAGACCGCCACCGGCCACCGCCGTCTCTGCACCGCCACCACCGCGACAGCGCCTTCATCGTTAGGCTTCACCGCGCCACCGTCAAGCAACCCCATGGCCAGCTCGTCTTTTACGAAGGCGGCCGATGGTTCACACCTCCTCAACCCCTATCTCTCTCTTACTCTATCTGTTAATCCCGTACTAGTACATGTTTTAGGGTTTACACTTCATCAAATGTCAGTTTGTGTGCTACATCTATGGCTAGTGATCCTTTAACATTTCTATCAATGGTATCAGTCACCTAACTAGCTTATCGGGGTTGAAAACCGAGTAGCAGCAATTAGAAGGAGGTGAGAGATCCGATTCGGATCTAAGCAGAGGGTTCATCGAACCCTAAACCCAAATCGAGTGAAGAAAAGGAGTAAGAAAGGGTCTCGGTTTTGAAAATGAACTCAAACCCTAACCCTAACTAGCATAGACAGCTCGGAGAAGAAGAATAGTACTCAAACCCTAACCATAACTTGACCTAACCCTAACCTTTAACCCCAATCGGACAAGATCCGAGAAGAATAGAGCAAGATCCAATCAGAGAGAAGAAGGGGAAAGGGGAAGGGCTTGGGAGACGGCTTACCTCGCCACTGCAACGCACTGCCGTTTCATCGGCGTGGGAGAAGAAGGCCGAGCCACTGCTGCTCATCGGGCTTGCGCGAGCTCTGGCCAACGGCGCCGCAGCTAGGCCGCTCGACGGTGGCGCGCTCACCCACTGGGGAGTGCGCGCGCCGGCGATGGCGCCATAACCTATTAGCTCTTGCCCGGTGGCTGCTTCTCGCAGCGCTGAGAGAGGAAGGGGAGGGAGACAGAATGAGCCTAGGGTTCGGGGAGAGACGCCGCGCGCCATTTTGTTCCGCCGAGGAGCGCGCTCGACCGTCGATCTGAGATGGACGGTGCAGAGCGAACGGGCCGAGTTTAGGCCCAGGCGGGCGTGCACGACGAGCGGCTTTGCCGGCCTAGGCCCAGGTTGCGGCTTGGGAAGGCGCAACGTGCGCGAGAGCAGAGCATGCCGGGCTAGATTTTGCTGCTGAGCCGAGCACTGTTTCAACGGGCTAGGCTAAATGAACAGTACAAACTGAGTTATTGTTTCATTCATTTTCAAAAGCAAATTTTGATGATTTTTTGTCCAGTTTCAATCTCTGTCAAAATTTGAACCAACGGGATAATTTTTTCAGAGAGTAGATTAGCACAATGAAATGCTTCTGAAAAGTAGACAAATATTTTTTTCATGTTTCCACTGCAATGTTAAAGTTTATTGTCTTCTAATTAAATTCGAACCAACGGGAGAATTTAATTTGAAGGGCTGTTGAATTTTATTCAGTAAATTATAATATTGTTGTTTTCTAACCAACGTTGATAATATCAATATTATAATATTCATTAATAAGTTTTTCATGCATTAATTCTATTTCTGCCCAACGGTGATGTAGAATTAGTGTATAAGAATGTTGTATGTTTTAATTTTGACCAACGTTAAATTAAAGCATGTAATTATGATGTCATATTTTCTCACTATCTCTGACGGTGTTTTTCAGGACTCAACCCAATGGCTTTCAGCTCGCACATACAGCCTCTTGAAGGGGCAACTACAGGGTATGGTGAGAGAAGTATGAACTAGCACTTACACTATCTGAAAATGACCTAGCGCTTACTTCCCCATGTCCAACTGAGCCAGTGGACCCGGTGAGGAAAGATAATGAGACTGATGCTAATTTCACTGCTCGGCAGCGAGATCATGCAGAAGTGCGGATGAAGTATGATCTCGAACGCAAGAAATGAGACATTTCAAACCGCAAGTGCTTGATGGTGGCTAAGTCCACAATTTCAGATGCCATAAGGGGGTCTATCCCAGATTCTGATACCGCCACAGAATATTTTAAGAAGCTAGAGAGTTGGTTCACTGGCTCTTCAAAGGCTTATGCCAGTACTTTGATCAAGAAATTGTTCAATGAGAAATATACTAGTGGCGGTATTAGAGAGCACATACTAAAGATGAGCAACACGGCTCCGAAACTGAAGCCAATGGATTTGGGGCTCAAGGATGAGTTCCTGATTCATTTGGTTTTTGCTTCCTTGCCAAAGGAATATGAAACTTTTATTGTTAATTACAACATGCAGCCCGATAAGTGGGATATAGAGAAGCTCATCGCAGTGTGTGTTCAAGAAGAGTGGAATTCTTACAGGGTGACTCTGCTAACCTTGTAAAGGACAATAAGAAGAAGAACTTCAATAAGAATGCCAAACCTTAAGGGAAAGCCCCTTAGAATGACCACCATCCGAAGAACAACAATGCTCAAGTTGAGAAGGATTAGTGTAAATGGTGCAAGAAGCATGGACACTACCAGAGGGACTGTCCAGACTTCTTGAAGAGTTTTCTGAAGAGAGGTGAGGATTTTATTACATTCATAGATAAATCCTTGTATTTAAGTTATGCAAAATCTACTTGGTGGATTGATTCAGGTGCAGCTGTTCATGTTGCAAATTTATTATAGGGATTTCGTACAAGGAGAACCCTGCAAAGAGGAGAAAGAAGAAATAAAGTAGCAAATAGAGTTGAAGCTAAAGTTGAAGCCATTGGATATCTCTCTAGAATTAGTTGATGGTTTTGTACTTAAGCTTTCAGAAGTTCTTTTTGTACCATCTTTGAGAAGAAACTTAATAAGTGTTTCACGTTTAGATGATGATGGATATAATTGCCATTTTGGTAATGGCAAATGTAGGATTATGATTAATAATAAGTGTGTTGGTCTTGCCTTCCGATAAGACAAGCTTTATTTATTATCACTTTCTAAGAATGTGAATGATATAAGTACTGAGAATGAGAATGCCTCTTCGTCTATGAATGCAAGTAATAAGTGAAAGAGAGTTCATGATGTATCATCGAAATTATGGCACTATCGTTTAGGTCATATTTCGAGGGGGAGAATAGAGTGATTAATTAAGAAATTAATTCTTTCGCCTTTAGAATTTTTAGATTTAGAGCAATGCATTGATTGCATAAAAGGAAGGTACGTTAAGAAAATAAAGAAATATGCCAAACAAAGCGTAGGAATTTTAGAAATAGTTCACACAGACATCTGTTGTCCTTTTCCTATGAAGAGTGTGGATGGTTATGATTTATTTATAACATTCACAGATGACTATTCTCTTTATGGCTATATTTATCCAATTAAGGAAAGATCATAAGTATTGGATAAATTTAAAATATTCAAGGCTGAAGTAGAAAATCAGCACAACTTAAAGATTAAGGTAGTAAGGCCCGACCGTGGGGGAGAGTACTATAGTCGACACACCCTATATGACCAAGTTCTTGGACCCTTTGCAAGGTTTTTATAGGAAAATGGCATAGTAGCCCAGTATTCTACATCGAGCGAGCCTCAGCAAAATGGAGTAGCTGAAAGACGCAACCGTACCTTAATGGATATGGTGACAAGCATGAAAAGTTACTCTTCTTTACCGATAAGTTTATGGATGGAGGCATTGAAAACCGCCATTCATATTCTTAATCGAGTGCCAAGTAAATTGATGCCCAAAACACCGTATGAGTTGTGGACAGAAAAGAAACCCTCACTAAACTATTTATGTGTGTAGGGTTGTCCAGCTGAGGCAAAAGTATTTAACCCAAACATAGGGAAGCTGGACTCCAAGACGGCTAGTTGCCATTTCATTGGCTATCCAGAAAAGTCAAAAGATTATCGCTTCTATTATCCTGATAGATAAACGAAGTTTGTAGAAACAAGACATGTTGTCTTCTTGGAGGAAGATATGATCAAGGGAGCATGGTAGCATGTGAAATTAGTTTTGAAGAGAAGCAGGTATACGTGCTCACTCCTATGGTTCAGGAGCCATTCTTCACGCTACCTGTTGTTGCTGTACCAACAGTGCAAGACACTGTAGTAACAGCACATGTGTTAGTTCTCCTATGGCAACAATGAATGAACATGAGAAACCTATCCTTCAGGATCCCCTAGAACCTGTTGTCACACATGAGAGAGAGCAATAACAGCCTCATATAGAACAAGCATCATCTAACGAGGCCCCTAGAAGGTCTCAAAGAGTCAGAAGATCAGCCATTCCTGGTGATTATAAAGTTTATGAATGTGAGGAATTTCAAACAGAGGGTGATCCCATCTCATTTGAAGAAGCCATGAGAAGCGCTCACTCATCCAAGTGGCTTGAAGCCATGGAAGATGAAATAAAATCAATGAAAACCAACGGTGTTTGGTATTTAGAAACAATTCCTAAAGGAGCTAAGATAGTAGGCTGTAAATGGGTCTACAAAACTAAACATGACTCCAAAGGGAATATAGAAAGATTTAAAGCGCGACTTGTAGCGAAAAGCTTCACGCAAAGAGAAGGTATAGATTATAATGAGACATTTTCTCCAGTCTCATGTAAGGATTCTTTTAGAATCATAATGGCGTTTGTAGGACATTACGATTTAGAATTACATCAGATGGATATAAAGACGACATTCCTAAATGGGGATCTAGAGAAAAATGTTTACATGGCACAACCGAAAGGTTTTGTTGTGGACGAAAAAGAATGCATGGGATGTTGCCTGAAGAAATCTATTTACGGATTAAAACAAGCTTCAAGACAGTGGTATTTGAAGTTTGATAGTACAATAAGAAAGTTTGGGTTTCAAAAAAATATAGAGGACAATTGCGTTTATACAAAGTTCAAGAATGGGAAATACATTTTCCTAGTCTTGTATGTGGATGACATCTTGCTCGTTAGCAGTGATGTTAATCTACTACTAGAAACAAAGAAGTTCTTGTCCTCAAAGTTTGATATGAAGGATCTCGGTGAAGCTTCGTTCGTCCTAGGAATAGAGATTCACCGAGATAGAGAAAAGGGGGTTTTATGATTATCTCAAAAGTCATACTTAGAAAAAGTTCTAAAGAAATACAGTATGCAAAATTGTAAGTCTTCACCTGCTCCCATAGTCAAGGGCGATAGATATGGAGAATTTCAATGTCCTAGGAACCAATATGAGATCGATCAAATGAAAGAGGTTCCATATAGTTTAGCTGTCGAAAGTTTACAGTATGCTCAAGTGTGTACTCGCCCTGACTTAGCATTAGTTATCGGGTTACTTGGTAGATATCAGAGTAATCTAGGAATAGAATACTGGAAATTAGTAAAGAAAGTTTTGCATTACCTGCAAGGTACGAAGGGTCTCATGCTAACGTACAGAAGATCTGATTCCCTGCACATAGAGGGGTATACTGATTCTGATTATGCGGGAAATGACAGAAAGTTCACGTCAAGATACATATTCACTCTCGCAAGAGGAGCTATATCGTGGAAAAGCTCAAAGCAAACCATCACTACATCGTCCACAATGTATGCTGAGTTTGTAGCATGTTATGAGGCCACAGGGCAGGTGAATTGGCTGAAGAAATTCATGCCCAGGTTGAAAGTGGTAGACGACATACATAAACCACTCAAGCTATACTGCGATAATAATCCAGCAGTATGTTATGCTCACAACAATAATTCGAGTGGTGCTACCAAATACATTGACATAAAGTATTATGTTATGAAAGACAAAGTTCGGTATCATATAATTAGTCTTGAGCATATAAGAACAGAAAAGATACTCGCGGATGCGCTTACAAAAGGCTTACCACCCAGCGTGTTCAGAGAAAACTTAGCTGGCATAGGTTTAAGGGAAAACCTATGATTCCTGAACAATAAGGGGCTAGTTGAGAATCTGTTTCAAAACAGAGAGGTGCATTGTAGCAGTTTAATCTAATGGCAACTGCCCACGATGATGAGGCACGCTCTAAGCATTGATCCGTGATGAAATGGGAACAAGATAAAGTAAGTAAGTTGAGTTTAAGTCATAAGGTGAGATCAAGGTGGAGAATGTTAGATGATCTCCAACCAAATGGCGCAACGGCCAATTGGACCCTTGGATCCATACCCTGATCGGGGGCGCCCAACCATTCCATGGTTGGTGGGCCCCCGTCACACAGCGCCATAAAAAAGAAAGGTGGGTGTCGGGGCACAAGGCACGAGGTTCATCTGAGCCGCCAGACGCCCCACCTACAATCCCTAAACCCTAACCGATCTAAGGGGGGATACTGCCAGCGATGGGAAGACCGCCACCGGTCACCGCCATCTCTGCACCGCCGCCACCGCGACAGCGCCTTTCACCATCGGGCTTCACCGCGCCACCGTCAAGCAACCCCATGGCCAGCTCGTCTTCTACGAAGACGGATGATGGTTTGCACCTCCTCAAACCTATCTCTCTATCACTTTATCTGTTAATCTCGTACCAGCACATGTTCTAAGGTTTACACTTTATCAAATATCAGTTTGTGTGCTAGATCTATAGCGAGTGATCATGTAATGTTTCTATCAGGACGCAACTTGACACTACGACGAAGATATTGTGGAGGCAGGGGCGGAGCCAGGACCTTTTGTTGGGGTCAGCTGACCCTGACAATTTTCAAAAAAATCAGTGCAAAATCACTATTACTAGCGGTAGTCCTATAGTATAGACCCTAGCTGCTGGTAACGTTGATGACCCCGACGACGTATTGTGCTGGCTTCAGTGGAGGTCGTTTTGGTGACTTTGGGCCCCTGGCAAGCATCCGCGCATCCTTCACAGACCAGAAAGAACTGAAGTTCTCAGACCACAAAGAACTGAAGACGACGACACCCGGACTGAAGCTGAGATATAGGTGGTTGTGTCGCTAAACATGGGTAACAAAATGTAGCCCTTGCGCCGGTTTCTGGTGCTTATTCCTGGGAGCAGCCAGCACCAGTGTCGCTGTCGAGGCCGCACAGCGCCGTCAGTGCCTTGACCACCGGGCCAGAAAGTGGGGCCACCGAAGAGCTTGAAGTAGCCAAGCAGCGCATCATCCGCCGACCGGTCCTCGTCTTCCAAGAAGCCGAGCTTCTTCATGAGGACTTGGCGAGCTTTCGCCTGGGCGTCCCCGCGTGGCCAGGACGCTGCCGCAACGCGCACGCTCTTGCGCTGTGGGGCAGAAGGCTGCCTCTTCCTGCGTCTTGCCGCCACAGCCCGTTGCGGCGGCCCTTGAAGCACCGGCTTGGCGGTCTGGAGTGTGACTGTGTCGATGAAGCTGGCCGCCGCGCTCTGCTGTGCCGGTGCAGATGCCAGTGCTGTGGTTGTTGTGCGCTGCCTGCGCCTCACGTACACGCAGTTGGGGCGGAACCTTCTGTTCCGAGGCAGTAGGTTGTGGGGCATGGCATGACAGTGTCGGGGGGATCCTGCGTCTCCGAGGACCTGGACGAGGCAGCCGTGTGGAGGGCCGGTTGGGCAGATGGTGGCCCAGGGGTCATCGAGCCTTCCGCGTCCTGCAGCGAGGCGCCCGGCTGGACAGGCAGGGTCGGGGCAGCCGCCGTGGCCCTCGCTCCCTCTCCTGGAGGGCAGCTTCTGCTGTTGTCGCTCGGTCGAGGATCGTTTGGTCGGTCCGCGTCCCCGTCCCTCTGGACGACGCGTCAACGAGGAGTGCTGAGGCTTCTGGGGGTTGGGACTGGCCGTGAGCCGCGGACTTCGCGCGGCGTGATGAAGAGCACGATCCATGGCATCCAGACCTGCAGTTGCATCAATTGAGGACTCGCGTTGGCCATACCTGTGTCGCTTGCCGGCCGCGGATGATTTATCGCGCCGACCATGCCTCGACTCGGACCGTTCCCTCTCCCTGGCCCGCTCCGGGGCACGAGAGAGATTGCAGGACGGGCGCGACCCCCAATGTTTGCTTCTGTCCCGGTGGCCGCGACGGTCGTTGTCGTTGTCGTCGTCGCGGCGGCGCTCATGCCTGTTCTCTGGTGGCGGCAGGTCGTGGCGTTCGCGCGGCGCGCGCTCACCGTCGATGACCCCGTAGTGCCAGGTCCAGGTGAACGATGACGCGGAAGGTGAGTCCGCGTCGGCCGCGAGGTGGAACGGCGCCGTCGTGAACGTGAACTGCACTACCTGTCATTGTCAGCCATGTTACCTTTGGAATGTCACTTGGATTGTAGGTTCAAGCGGATTGTAGTCGAGGTCGCACACCCTCGCCACCACCTAAGAAACGCAGATACTTCGTAAAACTCACGTACCGGTATCGGATATCGTATCAGATACGGATACTACACGGATACCGCCGGATACGTATCCCGGACGTATTGGAAATTAACACAATTTTCAAATAATAAAAATACGCGGATACTCCTGGGATACCTTGCCGATACCTGTAGGATACCTGATAACCCTTAAAACCACTCGTTCGGTTCGTATAAAAGCCGTCCGCTCAGCTGTGCCCCTCCGCAATCCCTTTTCGTGCGGCCACAGCAGCCGCCGCCGCTGCACACACGCTCCTCTGAATCAGGCGTGCAGCACGCCGTAGATCTGCGGCAGCAGCGCTACTCGACCGCCGCCGCTCGGCCGCCCCTTCGTTCTCCAACTCTCCGCCTGTGTCTTCTCTCCTTGGACCACGTCCTCAAGCCCCTGCCGCCTCCACACACCATCCGTGGCCGCGGCTCCTTCCCCTTCTACGGTGAGTCCGTTTTTTCTTCTCTTCTCTAATCTGGTCCTTCCCTTCACTTCTCAGCTATCTCCCTGCTCCTTGTCTGATTCTCCTCTTGTTATTAGATCCAATGGCGACTTCTTCGAATGCTTCTGCATCTACTGATGGTTCTAAAAGTGGAGGATTTCCTGTCGCCAACAACCCTGCTATTGCAAGTCAGGTCTTAGCTGCTGCTCGTGTGACTCCTCCACCTTCAGATGATGATGCTAAGAAGCCACTGTGGAGGTATGTTGAGTTAATTGAGAGAATTGGAAAGGGTCAGGGGGGCAACTCAAAGATGAGATGTAGACTTTGTGACCATCATTTTCAAGGAAGCTACTCTAGAGTTAAAGCACATCTGTTAAAGATTTCTGGTTTTGGGGTAAAGTTTTGTCGAGTGATGACTGTACATGTTCTTGAACAACTACAAGCTGAAGTTGCTGCTGCCAATGCTGCTGTTGCCAGGACCATGCCTAGAGATATTCCACTTCCTACTGAGGGCAACGAGAAGATGAGAAAGAGGAAGGGTGCCTCAGTTATTGAATCTAGCATCAATCAAGAAGTCCATAGCCAGCTTGATGAACTGATAGCTAGAATGTTTTATACAGCAGGCCTGCCATTTAATCTTGCACGTAACCCATATTTTAGAAAGGCTTTCATGTTTGCTGCCAATCGGCCAATTGGAGGATATGTCCCTCCAAGCTACAACAAGTTGAGAACAACTCTTCTTGTGCAAGAGAAGACACATGTCGAGAGAATGCTATAGCCCATCAAGGCGACATGGAGCTCTAAAGGTGTGAGTATTGTATCAGATGGATGGTCAGATGCTCAAAGGCGTCCACTCTTGAATTTCTTGGCTGTAACAGAAGATGGTCTAATGTTTCTTAGAGCAATCAACACTGAAGGAATATCCAAGATGAAGGATTACATTTCAGAGAAGATGCTAGCTGTAATTGATGAGGTTGGGGCACAAAATGTTGTGCAAGTGATCACTGATAATGCTTCCAATTGCAGAGCTGCTGGTATCATTGTTGAGCAAAAGCACCCTCATATTTTCTGGACCCCATGTGTTGTGCATACTTTGAACCTTGCCTTGAAGAACATTTGTGCTCCTAGGGACGCTGAGGATGAGCTTCATGATGAATTCCAGTGGATCAGCGAGGTTATTGCAGATGTCAGCATGATAAAGAATTACATCATGAATCACTCTATGAGGCTATTTATGTTCAATGAGCATAGCAAGCTAAAATTCCTTGCCATTGCTGAGACAAGATTTGCCTCTGCCATTGTGATGTTGAAGAGGTTTGTTGCTATAAAAGATGCTCTTTCAGTGATGGTAGTGAGTGACAAGTGGTCTGCCTACAGGGATTATAATCCAGGTCAGGCCCAATTTGTCAAAGACAAGATTATGAATGATGTGTGGTGGGATAAGGTGCGCTACTTCCTCAGTTTCATTGAACCTATCTATTCTATGATACAGGCAGCTGATACCGACAAGCCATGCCTGCATTTGATATATGAAATGTGGGATACAATGATAGAGAAGGTGAAGGCTGTGATCTATCGTCATAAAGGGCTAGAACCACATGAAGAATCTGCCTTCTTCTCAGCTGTGCTAGACATCTTGGTGAGTAGATGGGCAAAAAGTAACACCCCCTTGCACTGCTTAGCACACTCACTAAATTCCAAGTACAACACTGAAGCATGGATCAGTGAGGTTCCAAACCGAGTAGCCCCTCACAATGATGAGGAAATTTTAGAAATGAGAAATGCTTGTTTCAGGAGGTATTTTTCTGATGAGGAACTAAAAAAGATCAAGAAACAATATTCAATTCATTTGACTCACTTGAGGATAGAACTTATATGGATCCAAAGCAATGGTGGGGAATTCATGGTCATTCTGCACCAGACCTGAAAAAGTTAGCATTTAGATTACTTGGTCATCATCTTCTTGTGCTGAGAGAAATTGGAGTACCTATGGGCTGATTCATAGTTCCTTGAGAAACAGGTTCTAATTCTACCTCTTATTGTCATTTTCTTAATTGCCTTATTTTTTGCTGCATGCATGAAGTTTGATTCCTAGTTGCAAATTGCTTTTGTAGGTTGAATCCTGGCCGTGCTGAGGATTTAGTTTTCACACACCAGAACTTGCGCCTTCTTTCAAGGAAAACTGAAGAATACCACCATGGTCCATCAGCAATGTGGGATATTGGAGCTGATACTTTTGAGGCTGATTTTGAGGGTGGTGTTGATTTTCTTGAGCATGCTGATCTGTCACTTGATGAACCAGACCTTGAAAGAGTTCTAGAAGATCTTGGGGTGCTAGGAATAACTGAAAGCTCTGGTGCCGCTGCTGGGTCTGACTGAAGATGTTGGATCGATGGATTGATGGATGATTGCCAGTTTGCCATGGCCAGCTGTTGTTCATGCATCATCATTTCATCACTTTATCAGTTATCGTTTTATCATTTCATCATGTCGTGTCCTTAATCCAGTTGCTATGTTATGTGTGTGTGTGTGTCGTACCTAAGTTTGAATTATGGCTTGATGGCCTGAACGTTATGCCTTGAACTGTTAAACAGTATGCCCTGAACCATGTTATGTTATGTAATATTTATGGTATGTTTTATTTTTTATTTTTTATATATATTGTCGTATCCCCGTATCTGCATTTTGGGGAAAATGGCATATCGGAGTATCGCCGTATCGCGTACCGGTATCCGTATCCACGTATCCGTGCAATTTAGGCCACCACCCGCTTGACGATGCTCTCGTTCCACGTGTGGGCCGGTATCCCCTCTAAGCAGAGCCGCACGTGGTGGCGTAGATCACAATGGTCCCCGTAGGGGAGGCTGCACTAGAGCCATATGCGGAAGTCGAGGTTGCCCACAGGAAGCCTCTGGCTGGTGTCGGGATACTTTGACGTCCCCCCGTTGGACACGAAGCGGACACGGAGCGCCTTGTTCACCGATTTTTTTACATTTTGGCTCTTTTTTTAAAGTTTCTCACAAATAGACCCCTAGCAGAAAGAATTCAGAAAATGAACCCTTAGCTCGACGCCATTGATGCCGGCGCCTAGCTCGGTGCCAGCGTCTCTGGCGCCGAGCTGCTGGGCACGGTGAAAATGCCTGCCATGGGGCTCGGCGTCGGTCACTCTGGCACCAAGCTCGACGCCAATCACTCTGGCGCCGAGCCTCCTGCCATTTAAAAGTGCATGCAGTGCAGTGACGAGTAGTACATGCTCACTTTTAAAAATGCATGCAGTGGCGCAGACTGACACAGTGTATTCAATTGGACTTGAAGAGTCACATCAGAGTAGTACATTCAATGGGGACCGTGCAGCACATGCAGAGGAGCAGATGGTGTAACGCATTCAATTACTTGAAGAGTCACATCAGCTAGCCCCTATTTATTTGCGTATATTTGTTTCTTGTACGAGTAGATTACATCTTAGAATAGGGAAAGGTAGGTGGCTAAGATAGTTGTATCACTGAGAAATTAAATATGCTCATATGATCTACCCTCCCTATTTTAAATTGGACTTCATCAAGGGTTAGTCTTAAGCCCGTATCTCAGTGATTTCAGTCTTATTTCTCTGCTCTTACTAAAAATAAGACCGGATGTGATTGAAAGTTAAGGAAACAACAGAATCCGTGATTTCTAAAAGCAAAATGGAAAGCAAACATGGTACAAACAACAGAGGTGCCAAGGAGAAATTACTAATACACACAAAGTTATTCGATAGAAGAAATTCAATATCTAGAGCCTCCAAATGGTTGTCTATTGCCCTGTTCGCTTGGTCGTAAACGATTGTTTCAGCCCCAGCCGAACAGGCTGTATATTGTTGAGTAACTAAAGTGCATTTTAATATACTTATTTAACAAAATAAAAATGAGATTTTTGAATAAAAGCAACGGCAACTCACTAGAGTTTTAACATAAAATATAGAGAAAAATATTTAGTAGATAATAAGAACTAAAATTGAAAGCTGGAATAGATTTATGAGGTCATGACATATGTCATTATAATATGTAATACAACGTAGTCCTTGCTGCACCCTTTTTTTTGGTTTCAGAGTCTAATTCATCATTAGTTCCATGCATGTAGCTGAACAAAAAATGGAAAATGAACTAAAAGAACATGACGACAAATATGTTGAGCTGGATATCAAGTTTCTGAGGCTTCACAAGCAAGCAAAACAACGTATACAAGATATACAAAAGGTAAGAAGTAACCAATTTTTTATCTGTCCTATCTTCACTTTAGCTTGAAAATAGTAGATCTTTTACTTCACGCCTCAGTCTTTCCCTAAATATGGAATTTTTCATCTGTCCTATGTGCACATTAGTTTGAGAATAAACTAGTACAATTTGATTCAACGATTGTTGTGGTGTAATCGACTCTTTGCTGCCTGTTTCTCATGTTTCGTGAATATACTGAATTATTGAAACAAGAAGTTGATCTTTAGTGTTTTTGCCTACACATTTACAGGAAAAAGATGACCCGGAAGCTCGGTTTAATGAAGTTAATCAGAAGGCTGAGCAGGCTGCTTCTCTGCAATTAGCAGCACAGCAGGAACTGGAACGTGCTCGTCAACAGGCTAGTGAGGCCTTAAGGTCAATGGATGCTGAAAGGCAGCAGTTGCGGACAGTGAACAGCAAGTGAGTGACTTTATTAATCTCACTATACAATGTATGTGTCATCTTTTAACATTGTGCAAATATAACACTAGGCCTGTCGTTTCTGTACTTGCTTGGGGTGGGTGAAACTGAGTGGTATAGTTATGAAACCTGAATATGTTGAAGTGCAGCTCTAACATGCGCTGCACGGTCCCCATTGAATGTACTACTCTGATGTGACTCTTCAAGTCCAATTGAATACGCTGTGTCAGTCTGCGTCACTGCATGCACTTTTAAAAGTGAGCATGTACTACTCGCCACTGCACTGCATGCACTTTTAAATGGCAGGAGGCTCGGCGCCAGAGTGACCGGCGCCGAGCCCCCTGGCAGGCATTTTCACCGTGCCCAGCAGCTCGGCGCCAGAAACGCTGGCGCCGAGCTAGGCACCAGCATCAATGGCGCCGAGCTAAGGGTCTATTTTCTGAATTATTTCCACCAAGGATCTATTTATGAGAAAATTTTAAAAAAGGGGCCAAAATGTAAAAAAAAATCGGCCTTGTTCACCTCCTCTGGCTCCACGTCGCCTTGGCCTCTGCACAGGTCGAGCACCACGGCGCAAGAGGAGAGGCGTGCAGCTTCTTTTTCCATCTCGGAGGTCGCGACCGCCACCGCATTGGTGCCCTCCGGGCGAGTCGCTGGGTCCCCTGGCGCCGGCGTGGGAGAGGTGGGAACGAGCTGAGGTCTGGTGGGGGCGGGGCAGAGGAAGCAGGTGGGCACACTGCTGAAGCTTGAGGAGCACGGGGATGCGAAGCCATGCTGCAATCCCTGGCATTATGGCCAAGGCCAAACCTCCTGCAGTACAGGCAGCGGACCGGCTCTCTGCAGTCAGCTGCTCGGTGCCCCCAGCGAGGCATCGGAGACATTTACCTCTCATGGCATCCATGAAGGCAGAGCGTGACGGAGACGAGCGGGTCATTGGGCGAGTTGAGTCCGCCTGAGCAGTGCGGCTGGATTTCTTCCTCCGTAGTCCCTTCGTCCAGCCTCCTTCGTCCACCTCTGGACACGTTGGTGAGGGATGGCTGGAGGCACACACCACGGCGTGGGCAGGCTTGGATTTGAGGCAGGATTTTCTGGGTGGCTGGTCGGAGGTGGAATTAATGGT
The DNA here is from genome assembly GCF_019320115.1 of Miscanthus floridulus. NCBI lineage: Eukaryota > Viridiplantae > Streptophyta > Magnoliopsida > Poales > Poaceae > Miscanthus > Miscanthus floridulus. Next base: position 27,121,213 of record NC_089581.1, on the reverse strand, counting down.
GGCGGTGGTTTGGGGAGAAGCAAAGGAGAAGCGAACTCTCCGCTGTGATGCGGCAGGAGGTGGGGTGGCCGCGGCTCCCTCGAATCGAAGCTCGAGCGAACCCACTAGGACCGAGCGCAGACGGGGACGCGCAGCGGCCGCAGGGCCGCAAGGTGGCTGGTTTCCGCCAGGCGAAGTGGGCCCAGGCATCGCAGCGGAGGGTCGTCGTGGTGTCGCCGCGGGGGGCCGGGGGTGGGGGAGACGAGCCTACATCAGCCAATTAAATGGGAGAAACGCTAGAGAACAAGATTCGCCTAAAAATCCATCCAGATTCATTGAATCCAAGCAGACCAAACGTCCCATTTAATAAATTTAACCACCTCATCAAGGCCCCAACCTCACTCTCGGACAGGCGCAAGGTACACATTGCGTTGCGTCCTAGCCAAGCAAGACACGCAGCTCATCACAACCTCACAAGTCACACCACTTCCTCCCACACAGAGCAAGAGCAACGTGATCGCCATGGGCGGGCTCACCATGGACCAGGCCTTCGTGCAGGCCCCCGAGCACCGCCCCAAGCCCACCGTCACCGAGTCCACCGGCATCCCTATCATCGACCTGTCGCCTCTCACCGCAGATGGCGCCGGCGGCGACGACACGGCGGCCGCGGTGGACGCGCTGGCCGGCGAGGTGGGCGCAGCGAGCCGGGACTGGGGCTTCTTCGTGGTCGTGGGAGCACACCAAGAACGTCAGGGACTGGAAGGAGGTGTTCGACCTCGTCGCGCGCGAGCCGCCAGCGCCCCCTCCGGCAGCCGTGGCCCACGGCGAGGTCGTGTACGCGAACAAGTGGCCTGAGGACCTGCCGGGCTTCAGGTGATGAATCCATTTGCGACCCTGACGACCTTTGGATTTGGCTATATATGATTGAATTCTCTCCTGATCAATCAAAATTTCTTCTTCTTGTCTACTAATTAAAAAAGAGATGTGAAACGAGAATTATTTGCACGCAGAGAGGCGCTGGAGGAGTACACGAACGCCCTTGAAGAGCTGGCCTTGAAGCTGCTGGAGCTGCTCGCCCGGAGCCTGAACCTGAGGCCCGACCGGCTGCACGGCTTCTTCAAGGAGCACACCACGTTCTTCCGGCTGAACCACTACCCTCCGTGCCCGAGGCCCGAGGTGGTGCTCGGCGTGGGGCGGCACAAGGACCCCGGAGCGCTGACCATCCTGTACCAAGACGACGTCGGCGGGCTCGACGCTGATTGGGCAGCGTAAGCAGTGAGGGCATCAGTCAAAGACGAAGAAGACATAACGACTAAGATTAGTGACGACGGTGGAGGAAGGTGGTGGCAAAGGTGGCGCTACACTGTAGAAGGTTGTGGGAGGCGGGCGCACTCAAGCAAGGGACAAAGAAGGCACTAAGATTAGTAGCGGTTGCAGTCACAGGTTGGGTAGCTGTGACTGCAAGGGCAGCGACTCCCGAGGCAGGAGGGTAGGATGAGGGGTGGGGTGGTGAGGACAAAAATTCAGCAAGGACAATCCCTGTGAAGCAACCATGAGCACCTGTGGATTCACGACACATATATGCACCAAACGCATATGAGAGTTATAATTTTTATCTGTAACTATTTCTCCTAATTTAACCAACAATCCTATATGTTAGATACATGTGCATGGACAGTTGTCGTGAATCCAAGGTAGGTACCACGGTATAGGATCATGGGATCATCCTCGCTGAACTTTTTTCAGTGGTGAGGAGAAAATAACGCAAAGAGAAGTAAGCAGGAACGTGCATTTCCGTGTGCACATGCACAGGCGCTAGTATATAGCCAAAGAAAAAAAAAAGTTTTGCTTCTCCGTAACTCTTGTGCTAGTACAGAAGCCTCATATCATACGAGTATAGCATCCCACCCTGAGCTATAGTGGATCCCGATCCTTCAATCATCCATGACGTCACACATACTACTTAGAACACACCGAGCACAACCGCACCATCCATCAAAACAACACAAAGTTTGTTCAGTATACTCATCAGCTTGTGTACATGGACACATGAGCCAATTAAACGGCAGAACTGCTAGAAAACAGATTCACCTAAAAATCCATCCAGATTCATTGAATCCAAGCAGGCCAAACGCCCATTTAACCACCTCATCACAGGCCCCAGCCCTGCACAGTCGCGAAGTAGTCAAGACATCACAGCCTCACACAACCTTCCCACAGAGCAACGTGATCGCCATGGGCGGCCTCACCATGGACCAGGCCTTCGTGCAGGCCCCAGAGCACCGCCCCAAGCCCACCATGACCGAGGCCACCGGCATCCCTCTCATCGACCTCTCGCCTCCCATCGCCGATGGCGGCGACGCGGCCGCGGTGGACGCGCTGGCCGCCGAGGTGGGTGCGGCGAGCCGGGACTGGGGCTTCTTCGTGGTGGTGGGCCACGGTGTGCCCGCGGAGACCGTGGCGCGCGCGACGGAGGCGCAGCGCGCGTTCTTCGCGCTGCCGCCAGAGCGGAAGGCCGCGGTGCGCAGGAGCGAGGCGGAGCCGCTCGGGTACTACGAGTCGGAGCACACCAAGAACGTCAGGGACTGGAAGGAGGTGTTCGACCTCGCCCCGCGCGAGCCGCCGCCGCCGGCGGCCGTGGCCGACGGCGAGCTCGTGTTCCAGAACAAGTGGCCCCAGGATCTGCCGGGCTTCAGGTGAGTGACGATTGATGATCATATTTTAGCATTTAATTTTAACAAATAATTGAACGTGCTGGCTGGACCACCGATATTTTTGCAGAGAGGCGCTGGAGGAGTATATGAAAGCGATGGAGGAGCTGGCGTTCAAGCTGCTGGAGCTGATCGCCCGGAGCCTGAAGCTGAGGCCCGACCGGCTGCACGGCTTCTTCAAGGACCAGACCACCTTCATCCGGCTGAACCACTACCCTCCGTGCCCGAGCCCCGACCTGGCCCTCGGCGTGGGGCGGCACAAGGACGGCGGCGCCCTGACCATCCTGTACCAGGACGACGTCGGCGGGCTCGACGTCCGGCGGCGCTCCGACGGCGAGTGGGTGCGCGTCAGGCCCGTGCCGGACTCGTTCATCATCAACGTTGGCGACCTCATCCAGGTGTGGAGCAACGACAAGTACGAGAGCGCGGAGCACCGGGTGTCGGTGAACTCGGCGAGGGAGAGGTTCTCCCTGCCCTACTTCTTCAACCCGGCGAGCTACACCATGGTGGAGCCGGTGGAGGAGCTGGTGAGCGAGGACGACCCGCCCAGGTACAGCCCCTACAACTGGGGCGAATTCTTCAGCACCAGGAAGAACAGCAACTTCAAGAAGCTCAACGTGGAGAACATCCAGATCGCGCATTTCAAGAAGAGCCTCGTCCTCGCCTAGCTAGATAGCAGGATACTACAGGACTAGGACAAACAGGATCCGTGCCATGCCGAGGTGACCGGCCGTCCGTCGTCTTCAGATCGATTCAGAGGACGCTATATGATATATGCGTGTCGCCGTTCGTGTTATTTGAACAAATAATGTGCGTGTTGTGTGTGAAGATGGATGTGAATATGTGTGATGAGCACGCACTCCAACTTTGGTATGTTTGGGAATAATAACAGGCTTGCATTCTGACGGTCTGGTTTATTTGCAAAATCAAACCGAGTTGATTGATCTTCCTCGGATTCCAACCACAATCATGCGCCATATGTATGGCTGCGACAGTGTCAGGGCATCACCCACGTTGAACTTGAGACTGACGCTTTGATGGGCACAACTGCATAAGTATGTGGTCTCTCTCTCTCTCTCTCTCTCTCTCTCTCTCTCTCTCTCTCTCTCTCATCAATGCAAATGTGGTTGCTGATGGGTGTTTGATCTATCTATTTGTGGTGGCTTAATCCGTGAAGTGAAGATGCCATTGGCAACAGAGTTTTCAGGCTTTTGTTAACTACTATACAAACATTGCACTGTAGCTGATGCCGTGATGCGCTAGCCGACTCAAGGAGCTGAGCTAGGTGTTCATTAGCTCGCTGACGACGATATTGGGAGTGGTCACCCAACCTCAGCACGACGTTGACCCGTAACCATCTCTGCACACCGTCCGGAGGCAGCCCGACGGCGCGTGGGTGCGCGTGGAGCCTGTTCATGGCTCGTTCGTCGTCAACGTCGGCGACGTCGTTCAGGTGCCTGCCTGCCGATCGAGGCCCTTCATGGCTTCATCCAGCCAATGCTGCAGCCTGCAATCTGGGTGCTGCTGTCGTTCCTGAGCAAATTGATAAAGTTGTGTTTGGATTTGGGTTGCAGGTGTGGAGCAACGACAGGTACGAGAGCGTGGAGCACCGGGCGTCGGTGAACTCGGAGAAGGAGGGCACTCTGGTGGAGCCGTTGGAGGAGATGGTGAGCGAGGAGAACCCGTCAAGGTACGACGCGTACATTTGGGGGGAGTTCTTCAGAACCAGGAGGAGAAGCAACTTCAGGAAGCTGGATGTCGACAACATCCAGATCGCGCAACTCAGGAAGGACAGATGAAATCAAGCCAAAAACAACTTTGTTCAGCAATAAAGCCACACCCAGAATGTCATCACCGGCAAGTCTGGCGGGGGGGGGGGGGCAAAGAAGTTCAGGAATCCTAGACCCGGAGACTCTTTGCAAAAACTTTTGGGTTAATTGGATTCATGCCATTATAATTTTCGACATTCGAAGAAACGCTATTACTATTCGTCTATTTTTAAGCATGTCATTACAATTCTTCGTTTGTCACAAAAATGCCACGGAATACGTATGGACATAGCCTGGGCCCAGCTGCAGGCGTATACGAAGACGTATACTTCATCTCCCTGTCACTTACACGCGGGCTCCACCTGTCATCTTCTTCTTCCTCTCCTCATCTCTCTCTCCTGATGGGCGCATCGAAGGGGTGTGGGCGAGAGCCACCATTGGCAGTGTGCTCGACGGGAGGAGTGGAGGGATGGGGGCGACTGGAGGAGGAGGCTGCTGCTCGCCCACGTGGCCGCGTGGTCTCGGCATCTGCTGCGCGCGTGGCCATGGCGGGCCGGAGCTTCTCCGCCTCGAGCCCCGGCGCGACCATGGCGGGCGGAGCTGCTGCGCGACCATGGTGGGTGGAGCTCGCGCGCAACTATGGCGGGCCGAAGCTCCTGCGCCTCGAGCTCTGCTGGCGCCACTAGGAATGGGCAAGCAGCAGCAGCTCGTGGAGCCCCATGATGACTTGACGAGGCGGAGCTTCTTCTCGCGGTGGCCAGAGCTGGAGGCGGGCCCGCCATCGTCCCCGTCCACGGAGCCGACGCTCCGGCGGTTGGAGCTTCGCCCCTAGGGCTGCTGCTACTGCTGCTCTAGGCGGAGGAGCTCTGGCCCGCCAGCTCCGCCTGCCGTGGCGTGCGCCATGGCCGTGTGGGAGCTCCGTCCGCCATGACAGCGCGGGAGCTCGAGGCGGAGGAGCTCCAGCCCACCATGGCTGCGCATGCTGCTGCTGCTTGGCGTGCTGCTGCTACTGCTCGCGGGCTGCCGGCGTGCTGCTGCTGCTCGCCGTGGCCATGGCCGCGTCAGGATGGAGAGAGCGGAGGAAGAAGAAGATGACATGTGGGGCCCGCGTGTCAGTGACAGGGTGATGAAGTATACGTCTTCGTATACGCCTGTAGCTGGGCTCAGGCTGTGTCCATACATATTCAGTGCCATTTTTGTGGGAAACGAAGAATTGTAATGGCATGTTTCAAAATAGACGAATAGTAATGGCGTTTCTCCGAACGTCGAAAATTATAATGGCATGAATCCAATTAACCCAAAACTTTTTAGGAGAAGTACTTGAAAAACAAAAGTACTTGAACTTATCAGCCTAGCTTATCAGTCATGGTATAGTATTTTTCTCTCACAACAAATCAGCGAACAATACTTTTCAGCCTGACTTTTCAGTAAAGCGAACAGAGCATAAGGTGGGCCTAGAGAGGACAAGTGGTTTGGAAAGTTGCTTTTCAAAGAACAATGCACATCTTTATATAACATTGCTAGGAAGTAAACATACTATAATCGCTCAGCTTGTCAATTCTACACTATTTATTTTGATATTTCATAGATTGCTAGTTAGTGACAAGCTGGCCAAGTGGAATGACATGGTCGCGAAAATTGCATTTGTGCAACTTGATAACCAACAAGATTCAATTAGGTGGAATCTCAACAACTGGAACCTTTTCAGTTCATTCAATGTATGGAAGTTGAAGTTACCCCTTAAGTTTAAGATTTTTTGTTTGGTTCTTTCTCAAAGTAGTTTTAACTAAATGCAATCTTGTGAGTGAAACCGGAGTGGGAATCGAAGTAGTCCTTTTGCAACAATAATGAAAGAGAGATGCTATATTTCAGGTGTCTGAAATATAACATTTTTTTCAGGCGACACGCATAGCCATTAGATTGAGATCTAACAATCAAATCTGATCGGCTGGGAGCCGCTGGCTGGGCTGGCTGGCCAGCCCTCTCACATAAACATTGTTCATGCGAACCAGCCAGCAGTACTTCTCTCTCACGTAAACGAACCAGCGACGATACGAACCAGCCAACTGAACAGACTGATTAAAGTGCCATAACGGTTCCGCAAATAGACCTGGTACACATATATGTTCCTTAGCGGGCCTATCAAAAATACCCGTTAAGCTTATTGGAGTGTTACTAGGCTCAGAAACCAGATACCCACACAAATTCAATTGGGCTTCGTATACTTGGGTGCTTATCTGGGCCACAATGCATGGATTGGCCTACCAATAAGAGAGCATGTGTTTCAGCAATAGAACAACTCTACCAGTAAATCCCTGAACAAATTGAATCTTAGTGGATATGTAGTTGATTTGTAAAGAACACACTCAAGTTTAGAAAAAAAAACATATCATCAATTGCATAGCAATGAAGGGACAACCATTTGTTAAGGGAACAATGCAACAATATACACATTTTATAAATTGCAGTTCATAGATATGAAAATTGCACATTGTGAATTAGTGCAACTACAAGTAGTTAAAAATGCAATTATACCTATAAAAAGGCACTAGTTCCGTCTGTCTCTGATTCTGTTCATCAACCAAGCTATTCCTGCCATGGCTGCTCAGCCAAAGAGGCTGAAATTCCTTTGGGGGCCACAATCGATGCAGGTGGTGTGCAAAGTTGGGTCTCACCTTCGGGGCGTTTTGCTTTTGGCTTCTATCCTGATGATGAGGGCTTCTCCATCAGAGGCTGGCTTATCATCGGTGAATCCAAAAGGATTGTGTGGACTGCCAACCGGGATGATCCCCCTGTTTCTGGTGGCTCAGTTCAGTTAACTTACGGTGGTCTTAAAGGGATTCCAGCTAATGCAAGAAGCCAAGGAAGTTCATATTCGCCAACTCTACTAAGCCTTTCTCTGCCGTAATGGACACTGGCAACTTTGTGTTGTACAACAGCCAAAAACAGGTCCTTTTGTCCACCTTTGGTTCTCCGACGGATACCTTGTTACCAGGACAGAACCTACTTCCTGGCAGCTAGCTGTTCTCAAGTGTATCTGATACTAACCATGCCACAGGGATTTATCGCCTTTCCAACCAGCTAGATGGCAATCTTGTGTTGTATCCTGATGCAATCGACCCTGATAGCTCATACTAGAATACTGACACCTATGGCAATGGCTCCTCCTCACAGTTGTTTTGGACCCCAATGGCACACTATGGATGTTCGACCAACAAACAACATATACAAATGTGTTGTTCCTCACAAACCAATCTTCTAAAGCTTCCTCAGACACAGATGCCTACTTCCGTCTGACACTGGACGCGGACGGTATATTGCGACTGTACTCCCATGTGTTCCTTAGGCAGGGAGGAGTGTCCATGACAGAAATCAAATGGCAAAAGCCTGCAGTGATCGATGCGATGTGAAAGGCGTTTGTGGTCCAAATAGCTTCTGTCATGTAAGTTCTGATGGGAATACTAGCTGAACAACTCTGCCAGTAAATCCCTACTGCACAGAACAAATTGGATTTAGGTGGATATGTAGTTGTTTTGTAAAGAACACACTGAAGTTCAGGGAAAAAACATATCATCAGTTGCATAGCAATGAAGGGACATCATTTGTTAAGGGAACAATGCAACAATATACACATTTTATAAATTGCAGTTCATAGATATGAAAATTGCATATTGTGAATTAGTGCAACTACAAGTAGTTAAAAATGCAATTATACCTATAAAAAGGCACTAGACTGTATATGTATGCCTTTAACAAGTTTGACCATATCTGTTGTAAGGTAAACTCAGCACCGCTACACAATCACAACAGGCAAGCATTAAAAAAAGAAAACTAGTGCTTGATTTTGTAGGCTGTTCAATCATGTTACCATTTCAAATTATTCTAAGTTTGTTTCTTTTTTTCCTATACCTCTTGCATTCTTATTCTGAGTCTGTAGTGGAAATGAGTGTGCTGTGTGCACCTAATTTACTTAGCAATGGCATGGCCTCATTTTACTAATCAAGTAATCACTGACTACTTTATCAAGTACCTTTCTTGTTATGGCAACTGGAGTATAAGATACCCAAATTTTTTTCTATAAGAAAAATTGGAAATGCTCTATGCTATGTTGAATTGAGCCCATTTCTTTCAAAATGGATCAACGGTTTGCACGGAATAATCCTATAATTGCAAAGTATACAACAACAACATAGCCTTTTAGTCCCAAGCAAGTTGGGGTAGGCTAACTATAATTGTAAAGTATGAAAAACATAAATATTTTATACCGCAGGTTATTACCGATCAACATGTGGACCTCTAGAACAAAGCACTCATGCTTTTAAACCAACTAATGCCTCTGGTGGGATGCGCCATTGGAACAAAGACATACAAGGGCCACACATACACATTGAGAAATCACAATTAGTAGTCTCAAACCTGAAAACCACAGTTGACACTTGCCAGTACAACACAATTATGTGCTCCGGCGTACTGAAACAGCTGGTGCATGTGAAGCCTGCTGCTAGTAGAGTTAACTTGGGCCTGTGAAAAGCAACACAGAGACAAAAAAAAAGACCAATGAACAAAAAATAATGAACAATTAAAGTAGGGAGTCTTCTTAGACAAAGGCAAAAACCTGAGATAATTAACAAAAAAACAATTATTTCTATAGTTAGACAATCATAAAAAAACTGATTTGTATTAACACAGATAAAATTAACAACTTACAATTGTTTCTATAATCAAACCAAGGACAAAAAAAGACCTGTGTTCACACAGAGACATTTAACAATTAAAAATTGTTTCTCTCTCGTGTGTGGGTGAGACAATAAGCCTCACCCACACACGAGAGAATATTTGAAGGGAGGAGGAGCTGAGCTTATGGGGTCTGTATTGGCACAAAAAAAAATAGATTATAATTTTTTTCTATGGAAGGACGAGGATAAAAATGTGGTGTGGTGGCACAAATCACAAAAATAAAGGACAAGATGCATTAGCACAAATCACAACAAACATTTTTTTTCTAAGAAAGGACAAGGAATGAGCCGTGTTGCTAGCACAAATCACAATAAACACACGACAAGATGTGTTAGCATAAATCACAAGAAACAAATTTTTTCTACGAAAGGACAAGGACAAAAATTTGGTGTGGGCTTGCACAAATCACAATAAACAAAGGGAAAAGGTGTGTTAGCACAAATCACAAGAAACATGTTTTTTCATATGAAAGGACAAGGACAAAAATTTGGTGTGGGCTTGCACAAATCATAAGAAACAACAGTCCTGCAATCTTGGCTGACTACACTACCAGCACCAATCTTTTCATTGATTTTAGTAATTATGGCCTGCATTGATCATATTAACTTGTAAGCACCAAAGAAACACAGGGTGGAACACAAAACTGAGCCAATATGTCCCTATGCGCGTAGGTGCATAAGGAAGGACTTCAAGAACTCATAGATGTAGATTTATTTTTAAGAAAAATGAGTATTGAATGTGATGACAATGGACTACAACTTATTCAGATTTCAGCGATAACGACTAACATAGATTGTCAACATGTTTGAAAAGGAAAATTGGATCCCTTTACTGACTCTTTTGATATGTAGGGTGGTTCATAAAGAGATTTGGAAATGAATATTGATAGTTATTACACTTTGTATACAAACAATGTAATGCCAGTTATACTCATGAGGTAAATCAAAATTCCACGTATTGCATATTATGACAACTAAAATTGTGGTGCTACGTACTCGCAATTTACACTATTCCTAATTGCAACTAATGAAATTTGTGTTCTATTTGTATGCTTTTCATGAACAGGAGAGTTCAACAGCAGTAGTGAACTACAACTGCTATGGACAAGAACAACAAACACATGGAATGAATTTGAGATTCAAAATTCATACCTCATTTATCAAAAATATGTGGGCACTAATAAAACATTACAATTTTATTGTAACGATGAATGCAAATAATTGTAGGTTATATTGTCATAGGGAGATGAGCAGCAATGAGGATTAGCGATTATACTAGCCACGGTCGAGATAGAGCAGTTTGAGTGAGGAGCGGTGCCACGATGAGGATGCTGATTGCCGATGATAGACCACTCCATCCCAATGGTGACATCCGGGATCCATCAATCACAATGGAGTGCTTGGTAAGCCTTTGGTACCTGGCCAATCAACAAACTTGGAGTGGGCATCATGTTTGGTTGCATAATGAAGGGACTGTGACGCCTAAGAGGGGGGGGGGTGAATTAGGTAACTTAAAATACTAACTCAAAACTATGGCCTCTTTTTCTAACCCTAGCAAAACCTATGCAATAGATAAGCTATCTAGATGTGCAACTATGGTTTTGCTAGTGTGTTGCTATCTCTACCGCAAACGTAGTAAAGAAATCAATGTAAATGCGGAAGCTAAAGAGCAAGGTAGAGATATGCAAACTCCCGTCGATGACTCCGGTATTTTTACCGAGGTATCGAGAAGCGCGCAAGCTTTCCCCTAGTCCTTGTTGGAGCCCCTCGCAAGGAATCCCTCACAAGGGCCAAGCTCCCGGTCGGGTAACTCCGTGGATAGCCTCGGGCCTTCCCCACGCGCAAGTGGGTCTCCGACATGCCTTCCGGCAAGCCTCTCTCGGATGCTCCCCGCCGTCTTCACTATCAAGCTTCCGACCAAAACGCCACGGGCCTTGTTCCCTCCGGTACACGGTTGCGGCCACACCACAAACACGGTTGGTGTGATCTCGCAAGACTTCAAGCCCCTCCGATGTACAACACTTGTGCTCATAAGCACGGGGTGGCAAGAGGTATGCTAACCTCACTAAACACTAAGCATGTACCTAGAGCAAGTGCATAAGCGGTGGTCTAATCAACCTAAGCACTTCGCAAAACACTTATGCTAATCACCTAATAAAACACTAAGCACTTTGCATGTGGAGATCACTAAAATGGTGTACCAACACCCTTGGTATATTTCCTCAGCTCCACACTCCTCAAATGGCCGGTTGGGGGTTGTATTTATAAGCCCCACTGATAAAGTAGCCGTTGGGGTCGAATTCCCATGAAATTGCTACTGACCGGACGCGTCCGGTCCGGTCGTCCCAACTGTTGAGCCGGCAATGTGCTGATCGGACGCTGGCCAGCATCCGGTCGCCTACCACCGGATGCGTCCAGTCGTAGATGTGCCGCTCTGGAACCTTACTGTAATCGATCAGACATTGCTGTCCTACGTCCGGTCGGTTGCTTCCAGCGTTCGGTCCTTGCGTCCGGTCGCCTGTCTGCCAAGCCACCGGTCCAGCGTCCGGTCACGCTTCCAGCGTCTGGTCCTTGCGTCCGGTCGCATCTACAAGCTCATTTCTTCGTGATCTTGTGTACGGCTTGGTTCCTATCTTCATGCTTGGACTTTGCTTGATATCTTGGGTCTTTTCTTGTGCTCCTAAGGTCTTGCTTAAGGTGTTGATCATCGGATCATCACGTCGCCTTCGTCCAAGTCACGTCTTGCACCCTGTTGGACTACAAAACAAACACTTGCAAATTCATTAGTCCAATTTGGTTGTGTTGGTCATCAAACACCAAAATCCAAAGTAAATAGGCCAAGGGTCTATTTTCCTTACAATCTCCCCCTTTTTGGAGATTGATACCAACACGACCAAAGCAAGCAAATAATAAGAATTTTGGAAGTTAAAAAACTACCTACTTGCTAGGATTTTTGGAAGTTAAAAACTACCTACTTGCTAGGATGCAATGCAAAGGGCAAGGTTATATAATGCTAGAAAATCCTACTTAGATACCAATTGAAGACCATCTTGCCCTTACAAAAGTCCCTATGTGTCATTATGGATTCCTACAAATTTTACCATTACTTAGTATAATCCATAATCCATTTTCCTCCCTTTCTTGGACCATTACCACTTGTAGACATCAACTTGATGCTTACCTTTGGTACTTCAAATTCTCCCCCTTTGGCATCAAACACCAAAAAGGAAGACATTAGTAGCACAAGGGAGGGTCAAATTTCATGATCCTTTGTGTATAGAAAAATGGATCACAAAATTTGACTCTCACATTATATAGATTAAGCTCCCCCTAAATGTATGCATACATATGGTAGAAAGCAAAGCATATGCATAATTAGCAATTTATTGTACAGGAGAGTTTAATCTATATAATACATGGAGAAAGCATATACATATGAAATGAAATCAACATGATTATGCCAATTGAAGAATGATGCTTAACTCTGAGGACTCCAATTTCCTTACAATGAGACTATTACACATGTGATAGGTTTGAAAAATTGTTAGTCTCAAAGCATCCAAGTTGTAGAATAGGCTCCCCCTAAATTTGTGCACACAAGTGTTGAATACTTGTAAAATTTGTGCACATTGATTTAAAGTATCAAAATACCACTTGAAAGATGGTATTTGGAAGAGATTATCTACAATTTGGACTTTGGCACATATTAGATAAAAAATTGTAAAACAAGCTATGTGCCGTGCTCCTAAACAATTTTAAACCATGTAGGTTTGCTCCAAGGGTTGATAAAGAAAACGAGCAAGCCTACCATATGATATACCTATTGAATGCATGACAAAAGATTAAGCATGTAAATGCAAACATAGGCTTGAAAGATAACTAGATGCTTTAAGAGTCTATCAATTGAAAAACAATACCAATTGAAATGAATACTAATTGAAAGTAATGACATCTAGTTACCTAACATGGGAAGGGGAATTTGGGTCCATAGTATTCACTAACCTACTTGGCAATTACTTTGTCCATTATGATGCTCCCCATGAAATGCACCCATACTCTGCCAAGTCTCCAAATTCCCCATAGTCCGATAGACTTCTCACTTCCCTTTTGGGATCCAAACCTTCTTGGTGCTCTTCATGTTTGAAATGATTTCCTTTGGCACCCAAAAGCGTTTGACCCTATTGTTGGCTTGCTTGTTCACCTTGATGGCCACCACTTTGTCATTTTTCTTCTTCTTCAAGAGATAAGGTGTGGAGGCCTTCTTGTCCACCATGTTGGTGTAGGTGTTGGAGAACTTGCTTGTTTGCTTTTTCTCCTTCTTCTTTGCTCCTCCCCCATTCTTCACCTTGCACTCATAGGACTTGTGACCTTCCTTATGGCATACATAACAAACCACGGTTTGTCCTTTATCAAGCTTCTTCACTCCCTTGACGGTGTTATCTTGATGAAGTTGGGTTTGCTTTGCCTTGCCTTTCACTTGAGTCAAGTCCTTGGTGAGGCGAGTTACTTCTTGCTTGAGTTGCTCATTTTCCTTTGCAACCTCTTGTGTGCATGTATCTACAACAACTTTCTCAATACAAACTTGGTTGCACAAAGGTGAGTCTAAATATAAATCATTGCAAGAAGTAGAGACATCCTTTTTAATGATAGAACTTTTCTTTTTAGATACCTTGGTGGGGGTATTTTTGATGGCTTCAAGATTAGCAACTTTAATAGTTAGCTCATCACAATGTTTGCACATGATTTCCAATTTAGCAAGCAAACTTTGATAATCATTTTGTGAGCTAGCTAACTTTTCTTTTAATTTTTCATTTTTTTTAAAGTTGCTCATCATTGATTGTGCATGCATTTGTTGTTGCACTAGCCTCAAGTTGCTCAATTTTAGTAGATAGTTCAACATTGAGATTTGCAAAGTTTTCATATTGTTCAAGCAAATTTTTGTATGTTTCTTGTGAACTACCTAGCTCTTTTTTTAAATTTTTGAGCTTCTTTTGTTGACTAGTGCAAACTTTAGCATATTTAAGATTTTGTTGCACAATTGTATTATAAGAAGGCAAATCATCATCACTATCGCTCTCACTAGAGGATGAGCTTTCATTACCTCATGCCATAAGGCACACATGAGAAGAGCTTGATGGTGAGTGCTTGCACCCTTGCCTCTTGTGATAATCTTCTTCTCTTGAAGAATCATCTCATGACCTTATTAATGTGAGGGCTTTGTTCTTGCACGCCTTCTTCTTTGCCTTGGGTGTGGGCTTGTTTGGACAAACTTCCACAAAGTGCCCCAACTCGCCGCATCCATAGCATCCTCTCTTTCTTTGCTCGTTTCTTTGATTAGTGAAAACAAGGTCTTGAATTTGGATGGGCACACCCTTGACATTGAGCCTTACGATCATCTTCTCCACCTTTTTGATAAGTTTGATTGATTCTTCATCAAGGTCAGAGGTGGACGAGGAAGATTGATCATCATCACTTGATTCTTGTTCGTCATCATCATCATCCTCATCTTCTTCTTCTTCTTCACTTGAGGAGCTTGAGCTTGACTCAACTTTCTTGCCCTTCATCTTTTTCTTTTCACTACAAGCGAGAGCTTTGCCTTTGCTTGATGAAGATGCTTCTCCTTGACCCATCTTACGTGACATTTCAAATGCCACTAGCTTGCCAATGACAATGCCTGGGGTCATGGTGCTCAAGTTCTCCATGTTGTGAAGGATGGTGATGATGCTTGCATATTTCTTTTGTGGTAGAACGGAGATGATCTTCCTCACGATGTCCGCATCATCTAGCTTTAATAATCCTATTGAATGGAGCTCATTGATAATTAGATTCAATCGAGAATACATATCATGAACAAGCTCATCATCATTCATAGTAAAGGAATCATAATGTTGCTTAGCTAGACAATGTTTTTGCTCACGGACATTACTTGTGCCGTCATGGAGCTCTTGGAGTTTTAACCAAATTTCATGTGCCGTATTTAAGGTGAACACTTGGTTAAACACATCCATGCTAAATGATTCAAACAAGCAATTCTTAGCTCTAGCATTAAAATGCATTTCTTTTTCGTCACTCTTTATGGGCTTTTCAGGATTCTTAATGGGTTTCATCCCGTCATGAGTGACTCTCCATACACCTAAATCAACCGCCTCAAGGTGGCAAGCCATTCTAGCCTTATAGTAGAGGAAGTTAGTGCCATCAAATTGTGGAGGCCTAGCGGTATCCATCCTAACCACTCTACAATAGCGCCAGCTCAACGGCGGTTAAGCCAAAGGTCCAAATATGAGCCAACCTGCTCTGATACCAATTGAAGGGACCGTGACGCCTAAGAGGGGGGTGAATTAGGTAACTTAAAATACTAACTCAAAACTATGGTCTCTTTTTCTAACCCTAGCAAAACCTATCCAATAGATAAGTTATCTAGATGTGCAACTATGGTTTTGCTAGTGTGCTGCTATCTCTACCGCAAACGTAGTAAAGAAATCAATGTAAATGCGGAAGCTAAAGAGCAAGGTAGAGATATGCAAACTCTCGTCGACGACTTTGGTATTTATACCAAGGTATCAAGAAGCGCGCAAGCTTCCCCCTAGTCCTCGTTGGAGCCCCTCGCAAGGAATCCCTCACAAGGGCCAAGCTCCCGGTTGGATAACTCCATGGATAGCCTCAGGCCTTCCCCACGCGCAAGTGGGTCTCCGACGTGCCTTCCGGCAAGCCTCTCCCGGATGCTCCCCACCGTCTTCACTATCAAGCTTCTGGCTGAAATGTCGCGGGCCTTGTTCCCTTCGGTACACGGTGGTGGCCACACCACAAACACGGTTGGTGTGATCTCGCAAGACTTCAAGCCCCTCCAATATACAACACTTGTGCTCGCAAGCATGGGGTGGCAAGAGGTACGCTAACCTCACTAAACACTAGGCATATACCTAGAGCAAGCGTATAAACGGTGGTCTAATCAACCTAAGCACTTCGCAAAGCACTTATGCTAATCACCTAATAAAACACTAAGCACTTTGCATGTGGAGATCACTAAAATGGTGTACCAACACCCTTGGTATGTTTCCTCAGCTCCACACTCCTTAAATGGCCAGTTGGGGGTTGTATTTATAAGCCCCACTGAGAAAGTAGCCATTGGGGTCGAATTCCCACAAAACTGCTACTGACCGGACGCTGAATCGTCCTGACCGGACACGTCCGATTGTCTCGACCGTTGAGCCAGCAATGTGTTGATCGGACGCTGGCCAGCGTCTGGTCGCAGATGTGCCGCTCTGGAACCTTACTGTAATCGATCGGACGCTGTTGTCCTACGTCCGGTCGGTTGCCGCCAGTGTCCGGTCCTTGCGTCCGGTCGCCTATCTACCGAGCCACCGGTCTAGCATCCGGTCACGCTTCCAGTGTCCAGTCCTTATGTCTGGTCGCATCTGCAAGCTCGTTTCTTCGTGATCTTGCGTACGGCTTGGTTCCTATCTTCATGCTTGGACTTTGCTTGATATCTTGGGTCTTTTCTTGTGCTCCTAAGGTCTTGCTTAAGGTGTTGATCATCAGATCATCATGTCGCCTTCGTCTAAGTCGTGTCTTGCACCCTATTGGACTACAAAACAAACACTTGCAAATTCATTAGTCCAATTTAGTTGTGTTGGTCATCAAACACCAAAATCCAAAGTAAATGGGCCAAGGATCCATTTTCCTTAAACATAACATGAACTCTGAATCATAGATACAAGAGAATGAACACAAATGCAAATATAAACTTTACATACTATAGATTAACACATTCAGAAAGGACATTTGTGAGTTGGGGTCTCAATATACATGCATTTAAGAATCAACAATCTCACTCTTTGTAATCAAGAGTAGTTAGTTGGCCCGCTGGATTTTTAAGTATGCCTTGCTGTAGCACCTACCAGCGCCCTGTTTGTTTGGGCTAGTTTGGCTTATAAGCCATGGCTGAAAGTACTGTTGGTTAGTTTGATGTGAGAAAAAAATATTGTTCGTTGGCTGATAAGCCATGGCTTATAAGTTAAATACGACCAAGCGAACATGCTACAGTTGGCTGGACCTGCAGTGGCCACCAACAATTTATTGGGGTTAAAGCAGAGAACAGTCCTATAAATTTCACACTTATGGCTCGATTTCACCACCAAATGTTGGACATTGCAAAAGATTTTAAAATAATTTGTACAGACACACCCCTAAGAACTTCTTGTTTGACCTTATCCTCCCAAGAAATATTGTGACGCTTACCTCAGCTAACAAAGAAAAATGTCAAAAAAATCACAAGGCCAAGACCATGTGTCCATGTCTAGGGACAAATATGAACATACATGAGCAATAACAAAAGGGGCAAGGACAACACGAGCTTAGAGCTCTTGAACAATATAGGAAAGTGGGTAAACACTACAAACTATAGAAAAAGAGGGCAAAACCCACTACTTAGTAGCTCAAAGTTTGAAAAAAGAAGTGGTACAAATCACAACTTCCCATGGAAATAAATCTAGAAAACAAACCTATCTAGTTTTGACCCGCTGTAACCAGTACTGCCTCGGTTCTTGGAAAACAAAAAACAAGCAGGAAAAATACACCAAGAAAAAAGCAAAGGGATTGTAGATGATAAGAACAAACCGATATTGAGTGAAAGTCCAGTTTGTGTGGCTCTGGCTCTAAAACTAGAATGAAACCCTATATAGCCCACTACACCACCACCCAGGTGAACAAAGTTGGAAGGATTGTTGTGGAAGAATGATCTAGTTACTAATAGGCAACCCCTGCGAGCAAAATGTGACACAGTTAAAAACAAAGAGAATGGCTATGCTCTACCACTATCAACAAGGGCCTGAACATGATGGCAACTGCTCTACCAAGGGTTGCCATCATGTTCAGGCCCATACTGGTTGACCGTGGGGTGGTACAAAATTAGGTAGCAACTGAAGACATCGCTCCTTCTTCTGGAGTGGAAATTGTGCAATGGCGTCCATGCCTTCATGCTTTAACTTTGCAACTCTGGCCATACATTATTGAAGCTAGGCATCACGCCGCTCGTGCTGTTCACAAGGACCTCTCAGTGTCAGAAAATGTTATCCCCATGCAAGAGAGTGGTTTGTCCCTAAGCTTGGGAGGTGGATCTCAAATCCCACGGTCCTCTGCTTAACTAGTTTTGAATTTCAAATGGGATAGTTTCAGCCTAGCCCACCAGTCACCAGAGGCTGAAAGAATAGGGCTGCGACTGTCATCTCCTTGCCAATAGCAGCTTATGATCCATCCATTCCTCTAGTAGAAGGAAGTGTCAGGCATAGTACCAGACTCAACAAAACTGATGGTTTCTGCCTGGTTAGACTGAACAGAGAGCCTACAAAGAAACGCAAGATATGTGTTGTCCAGATCGATGAGAAGATAGGTCAAGCAAGACCAGTATCAATACCAATTCTCCAAGGCTAGGGAATTGACTATGGAGTTGCTCCTAGTGAGCTCTCAGATGAAGCGCTGATGCAATCATCGTTTCCTAATGAATAATCATAGTTGGAACATTTTATGTTGGAATGTGCGGGGTATCAATGCTATGGAAAAGTGTGATGCAGTATGGGATAAGATCGGGGAGAGCGCTTGCTCTGTTGTTTGTCTTCAGGAGACTAAGCAGGAGCATTTTGAAATGCCTTTCATCCACAAATTTGCTCCAAGGCGCTTTGATCATTTTGATTACATTCCATCTATTGGGGCTTCGGGGGCTCCTTGTGCTTTGGAACAGCTCCATCTTTTGGGGTGTGATTGTGGATAAACAAAGCTTTGGTATTACAATGAATTTTACTTCTGTTCATAATGGTGACACTTGGTTTCTAACAAATGTCTATGGGCCCTATGATGATCTAGCATGTCCTGCATTTATCAATTGGTTCAAAGGTCATGAGATAGATGATTCAATGAATTGGATTTTCTTAGGTGACTTCAACTTCTATCGTTCTCTAAATAACCGCAATAGGCCAGGGGGTAATCTAGCAGACACACTTGTCTTCAATGATGCCATCGGGCACTTAGGGCTCATAGAACTCCCCTTGAAAGGAAGAGCCTATACATGGAGTAATATGTAGTTTGATCCCTTGCTTGAGTAGCTTGACTAGTTTTTTACGTCACCAAATTGGACTCTAGACTTTCCAAGCACTGAAGTGCTACCCCTGGCAAAGATTACATCAAACCACATCCCCTGCAAAAATTATTATCAGCACTTATCGATAGAATATCATCGGTAGTCCTCAGAGGGGTATCCCACGAAGGTAGATTGATCGATAGAGGAGCACGAGATCAAGAACAAGAAGGCAACAGAGACACATGAGTTAGACAGGTTCATGCCGTTAGTATGATGTAATACCCTACTCCTATGATCTGTTGGTTTGTATTAGCTATCATATGATATGCTGTGATTTTAGAGGGGGTCCCTGCCCGCCTTATATAGTCCGGGAGGTAGGGTTACATGTCAGTTAGATCTAAGAGATAACCAGAAAGTAATAATTGATTACAGGAATCTTGGGATCATACATATCCTAACAGATCTCATAGTATCTTTAGGATATCTTCCTGATGTCTTGCGGAAGGTGTCAAGCAGAGTCGTGCCCCACAAGGCTTCTTCTTGTGGGCTGGGCCACCCCTAGGGGCGTAGCTCATGTGGTCTGCCATGGGTATCCGGGGTCGTACACCCCACAACTAGTCCTCGAGCGCCTTGTACCCGTTGTGCAACGTCGTCTTGAGCATGTCCGAGTAGGTGCAAACAACGCCGAGCAGTCAAGCTCATGGTCCAACCACCATGCTAAACTACCGAGCTGCATGAGCCATCACCGAGCAGTGTGAACCGTTGCCGAGCAGCATAACCTATCACCAAGCAGCGCGACCTATCGCTGAGCACCATGAACCATCGCCGAGCAAAGTGACCAAAGTATGGCTTGCCGTAAGGGTGTAAAGAGCTCAAGTTTAGAATTGAAAATTTCTCCATAGTGGACCAAGTGTGCCCACTTAGAGTCCAAACAAAGTTGTAGGAGTCAATCTTCCTCTATAGGCATGTAGTCTTCGAGAAAAAACCTCGCACACTCACCACGAGGTGAAGTGTGCCCACTTAGTCCCCGAACCTAATAGCAGATGATGTAGTCATGTGGTGCCAGGGTTAGAAACTTGAAGAATAGTAGAAAAATAGCTGAGCAGGAAGCCAGTCCTCGGGCGTGCCCTAGAAAGAGATAAAGCACATTCACCGCAAGGTGAAGTGTGCCCACTTAGTCCCTAAGCCTGATAGTAGGTGACGCAGTCACGTGGTACCAGGGTTAGAAACAAAAAAACAATTAAAGACCAACAGAGCAGGCCACCTGTCCCCATGTTGCAGGTAGAGTTATCGGAGAAATCAAATCATGGAGAAAAAACTAGAGTAATGGTTGTACTTTTTCAGTTACTTAGCCTTAATAAATGGTAGACAAGTCGGCGATATTTCGGCGAGGAGCAACAAAAGGCAGAGATAAATGAGCGCCACGGGCTGCGGTTGCGTAGAAGCCCAGGTAACGACCCATTTGCCGTATCGGAGAAATCAAAGCGGCGCAGATCGCGAGAACGGTTCCCAAAAAACCCTTGAATGCGGAACAGTGGGAAAATCCTATATAATAGTGCCGCCGCAGACCCCTTTTCCACTTCATCTTCTTCCTCATCTCTCGCACCGCCGAATCCACAACCACATTTGCCTCCACCACCGATACCTAACCAGATCTGAGAGATGGCGCCGAAGAGAGGAACCACGAAACCAAAGAAGACGAGTCCCAAGAAGGCAGACGCCATGGTCCGACGCGACGAGGAGTGGGTTCCATCATGAACAGGAGAAGCTAAGCTGAACCGTTTGGTGGAAGCCGGTGTTCTCCTCGACCGTGCGACCGCCAGATGGTGGCCAGCTCTCGGTGAGTCCTTTCCCATGCCTCACACTGACAAAGCAGTGGTATTCGAAGACTATTTCTAGCGCAGGTTAGGGTTTCCTGTTCACCCATTTCTGAGGGATCTATTGGAGCTCTAGGGGTTTACTCTATGCAATCTCCCCCCAATACCATTTTGCACATCTCAATCTTCATCCACTTTTGTGAGGCATACCTTAGAATCCTACCCCACTTCAATCTATTCCGCCACCTATTCTGGCTAAAGAAGAGAGGCAGCACTGGTTCCAAGGTGGTCGGTGGGGTGTACCTCTAGCTTCAGGATGGGATGGTGAGTGAATATCTTATCATACCACTGAATACATCGCTGATGGGGTAGAACACCAGATGGTTCTATATGAAACAAAGCCACCTAGCGGTTTGTTGTAACGCTGACCACATCCCAGAAAGCCAGAGGAGTTGGTCAGAGCTACCAAGCAAGGACAACATGGAGCAAGTGAATGAACTCCTCGGCTTGATAAAGGGCGTGAAGACCAATGGCGGATTGGTAGCGGCGAGTTTCATAGTGCGCCGCATACAACCCTATAAAGAGAGGGTGCACCCAGGCTTTGAATTCAAAGGAGAGACCGATGGTACTCAAGAGAGGCTAGAAATACTATCTAGGAGAAACATTGAAGAGCAAACTACTGAGCTATTCGCGCTCCGCTATCCTCCTTTAGGCTGTCAGGGTATACAAAGCCCTTCAATTGCAAGAATCTGCCTCCTCAGGTGAGTGTCCTGACTATATGTTTCCGAGAAGTTTATTTATACTGTCGAGCAATAAACTGATCCTACTCATGTGAAGATCCATTCATAGGATAGGGCGGTGTATTTCTCGGGCGTACCGAGAAATGATTGGCCGCTGTTAGTGGATGCACGATGACCTGTTCAAATTGAAGAAAGCTCCATCGGTGTCTCCTCTGAATCCAGAGGAATGGATACTGGTCGAACAGAGAGTCCTCCCTCGATGTCGGCGAAAATCCAGGGGAAGAGGCCGGTAGAAGATGAGCCGACCCAGAAGAAGAGGAAAATAGCAGCGACTACTCCTCGCAAACCAGGCGAGATCTCTCTGGATGATGACCAGACCAATCAAACATGAAGAACCATGGTGTTCAATTGGTCCGACGACGATGAGATTCTTACAAACCCTCCCCCGAGCACAAAAGGGCATGTCGACAGAATATCATCGGTAGTCCTCCAAGGGGTATCCCACGAAGGTAGATTGATCGGTAGAGGAGCGCATGATCAAAAACAAGAAGGCAACAGAGACACACGAGTTATATAGGTTTAGGCCGTTAGTACAATGTAATACCTTACTCCTGTGGTCTGTTGGTTTGTATTAGCTATCATATGATATACCGTGATTTTGGAGGGGGGGCCTGGCCGCCTTATATAGTCCGGGGGCAAGGTTACAAGTCGGTTAGATCTGAGAGATAACCAGAAAGTAATAACATATTACAAACATCATGGGATCATATGTATCCTAATAGATCATGGTAGCATCTTTAGGATATCTTCCCCATGTCTTGCGGAAGGCACCGAGTAGAGTCATGCCTCGTAAGGTTTTGTCTTATGGGCTAGGCCACCCCTAGGGGCGCAGCCCATGTGGTCTACCATGTGTATCCAGGGTTGTACCCCCCATAGCTAGTCCCCGAGCACCTTGCATCCTTTATGCAACGCCGTCTTGAGCTTGTCTGAGCAGTTGCGATCAAAGCCAAGCAGTCGAACTCATGGTCCGACCATTGTGATGAGTTGCCAAGCAATTGTGAGCAGTTGCCACGCTACACATGCTGTTACCAAGCAGCACAAAATGTAGCCGAGCAGCATAACCCAAGCATGGCTTGCTATAAGGGTGTAAGGAGCTCAAGTTCAGAATCAAAAATTTCCTCGTAGTAGATGAAGTGTGCCCACTTAAAATCTAACCACGAGAGGAGGAATTAGTCTTGTTCAGCTTCAAGAGGCATCTGAGTCTTCTAGGAAAAACAAGCACATTCACCACGAGGTGAAGTGTGCCCACTTAGTCCCCGAGCCTGACAGTAGGTGATGTAGTCATGTGGTGCTAGGGTCCAAAGTAGGAGAATAGAGGACCAGCCGAGTAGGCAGCCAGTCCCCATGTGTAGACCTAAAAAGCATATTCACCGCTAGGTGAAGTGTGCCCACTTAGTCCCTGAGCCTGACAGTAGATGACATAGTCATGTGATGCCAGGGTCAAAAACAGAAAAATAATGAAAACCAGCCGAGCAGGCAGCCAGTCCCTGAGGCCAAAGTAAAGATATCAAAGAAATCAAACCATGGAGATAAAATCAGAGTTATAGCTATACAGTAACTATTACTGAGCATCCTTAAATTGCGGGGAAGTCGGCATTTACTTGGTGAGTAGCAACTCAGGGTAGTGACAAACGAGGGACGTGGGCTGTGGTTGTGCGAAAATCCAGGTAACGGCCCATTAAGCCGCATCGGAGAATTCGGAGCGGCGCAGATCGCGGGAATGGTTTCCCAAAAACCCTTGAGTCTTAAAAGTGGGGAAAGTGCTTTATAATAGTACCACCGCCCCCCATTCTCCCTCCCTTGTCATTTCACCATTTCATCTTCCATCTCAGCCATCACACCTCCAGATTCACAACCACACACATTGCCGATGCCAGACCGTGTCCAGATCTGAGTGATGGCACCAAAGAGGAGAGTCGTGAACCCAAAGAAAGCAAGCCCAAAGAAGGCAGGTGGCAGAGCCAGTCACGATGATGAGTGGACGCCATCATGCACTGGAGAAGAGGAGCTCGAAAGAATGGTGACGGCGGGCGTGCTTCCTAACCGTGTCACCGCCGGATGGTGGCCAGCCAGTGGTGAGCCCTTTCCAATGCCTAACACCGATGAAGTTGTAGTCTTTGAAGATTATTTCTGGCGTGGATTAGGGATCCCTATTCATCCTTTTCTACGAGATCTGTTGGTATTTTGGTCGATTAGTCTGTGCAATCTCCACCCCAACACTATATTGCACATCTTGATCTTTATTCACTTCTGTGAAGCATTTCTTGGGATTCTATCGCACTTCAACCTCTTTAGACACTTGTTTTGGTTAAAGAAGAAAGGTGGTCGGCAGCATATATCTGTAGCTCCAGGATGGAATGGCCAGCGATTATATCAGCGTACCGCTGAACACTTCCCTGAAAGGGTGGAATTCCAAGTGGTTCTACATGAAACAGAACCACCCGGCCATCTGCTGTGACATCCACCATATCCTAGAGAACCAAAGAAGCTGGTCAGAGAGACCAAGAAGTATCGACATGGAGCAAGTGAAGGAGCTCCTTGACTTGATTCAAGGTGTGGAGTTAAGAGGTGAACTTGTGGCAGCAAGCTTCATAGTACGCCATGTCTAGCCTTACAAGGAGAGGGCCTACCCTACTTTTGACTACAAGGGCGGCGACGACAGAACCTAGGAGAGACCTGAATGGCTATCAAGGAAAGAAGTAATAAGCCGCGTCGTAGAACTATTCACCTCCGGTGCCTCATTTAGCTGGCCAAAAGAAACAAAGGCCTTCAACTGTATGAACCCGCCTCCTTAGGTAACCATCTTAGCTTGCATTGTTCAACTATCAATTGCCGAGCAGGGAACTGACTTACTTATGCAAAGATCCATTCGCAGGACAAGGCAGTCTATTTTTCTGATGTGCCAAGAGCTGAATGGTCACCGGCAGTGGACATCCGACCAACAGTACACCCTGAAGAAAGTTCCATCGGTATCTCATTAGAATCCAGAGATTTGGATGTTGATCACACGGCGCATCCCCCCCCCATTATCGGAGAAATCCTAGGGGAAATGAGCAGCGACAGATGAACCGGCCTGGAAGAAGAGGAAAACGGCGACTGCCACTCCTCGCAAACCGGGCGGTATATCACTGGGTGGCGACCAGACCACTCATCCATGGAGGGCCACGGTGATCGAGTGGTCTAATGACGATGAAGATATAGTTGCCCCTCCTCCAAGCGTGCAAACAGCTTCACGCAGCACATGCATGGAGGAGCAACCAAGGGGAAATGAGGAAGTCCCCGAGCAGTAGGCAACAAAAATCCCCATAGAGCAAGCGATAGGAGTCCCCGAGCAATAGGCGGAAGTAAACCTGGTGTTATAGGTGGAGGAAACACCAGAACAGCAGGCGGAGTAGAGGCCGACTGTAGAGGAGGACAGACCTCCACCTGAGAGCATAGGGGTCGACCCCACAGCTGCACCTGGGGGCTCGAATAGGCCTCGCTGATTCAAAAAGGTGCACCAGCAGACCAAACGGTAAGTATCCTCGTGTTGGTGTTGTTTTGCTATTTTATCTTAGCTTTTTGGGCGATTGACCAAATGTTCTGATGAAGTGCAAGGCACATGGAGGATCCGAAATCATCTGCCCAGACTAATGAGCAGCCTTGGGCTAATCCTGAGGCAGAGGTAATGCCTACAGCCCCTGTGTTAGGGTCCCCCAGTGCTCGACAGCCGGCAAAAAAATCAATGACCGTTGCGGGTGGAGCTAGAGATGGCGAGGGGTCGGCATCAGCAGAGGCTAGCTCGGCGACAATGCCTGAAGCAACATTGGGTAGCGCCAGACCCTTAGGAGCTGAAACTAGAGTTGTCAGTGAAGCAATAGAGTCTAGGTCGACGAGACCAGGGGTGCCGGAGGCGCTAACGGTGCCCCCTAAGGTGTCACAGGTCATGCTTGGACCCACTATCCGGCCATAGAGCCCCCCGACGGTGACTCCCACTGCTACAGAAGAGGAGGACAAGGTGGAGGAGATCATTCATGTTGAACCTCAAACCCAATCCATCTGAATCCTCTGCAAGCGCGGTGACGAAGTGGTAGTTGTCGAGGAAGAGGACACCCCTAGAGAAATGAGGAGGCTAAAATCCGCCCTCGGTGGAGTAATAAAACAAATCGAGGTTAATACTGAATCCTGAATATTCTTCGTTGACATTGGTGGTGTCCTTCCGTCATTGTCATTGTGCATTTCCAGGGGATAACTCGGACTGCCGAGCACCATTACTAGTTGATTAAGAGGATGGAGCCCATCACCAAGGAGAACAAAAAACTCAAGGAGGCGATGAACCATTCGGAGAAAAACATTCAAATGGCCCAGCACGTGCGAGACCTTGCTGAGTCCAACATGCGGGACCTAGAATACCAGAAGGGGGTCCTATCTGAGCACCTGGCGACTGTGAAAGAACAGAGCAAGTCTGAGCAGCTGACCACTGCCTCTACACAACTTAAAGATGCTTTCGAGTAGTTGGAAAAGCTACAGAAAATCTCCAAGCAGAAGGTACGTATGATCCACAAAACTGCCTCGCATAGTTGGATATGATTACTTTTGGTGATGAATGATGTACTTGTAGAACAAGACGCGGAGCTCGGCCAACTACGCTAGGCCCTCGAGCAACTCCGAAAGGAGAAAGCGAAGGAGTCAGGGCAAGCGAACAAACTGACCGAGGAGCTGAACGGTGAGTACCCCCTAGTTGGGTTTTCTACTAAAGTAATTGTCTTGCCTGATGGAACTTCAAAATGCATGTAGACTACCGTCAGAGGGTCAAGGCATAGTTCGATGTGTTGGAGCAAGACGCTCGGACCCAGAGGAACAAATTTGAGGCCATAGTTGCTGGAATCAAACTAGTGCTCGACTGCGTCGAACCAAAAACTACTCCTCAGCACTATGGCAGACCGCCGTGCCCAGATATCATCATCGAGATGCAGGACAGCGTGGGAAAGCTTTAAGAGCTTCAACCACGATGCCGTTGTTTCCGCTGCTACCCACGCCCTTGCTGTTGTTCGGTCCCACTATCCAGCCACTGACCTTGAGGTGATAGGGGGTGGGTACACCGAGGGGCTAAGCGAAGCAGAGACCCAGCGGCTGGAGGATGAGGTGGAAGACGCGGCAAAAAAGTTGGCCAGCAATATTTACCTGTTTGCAGAGACTGACGGTAGCAGTGAAGCACAATGATCTCCTTGGTGGATATCATCTGTAATTTCTGGACAGTATAGTTAAAATGCGCGAAAGCATGGAAAATACTTATACAGATGATAACTGTTATGAAGTGCATGTGTATGCAGTCAGAAAGTATTTCGGCGAAAAAATCTTCGTAATTGCGACCATAAGGTATTTATACGGAGTATAAGTAGAGTTTGAGCAGTTAGTTCGCTACTGACCCCCATGGCCTCAGCTAGCCCATAGTCCATGACATCGAGTATGGAGCCCGTGCATGTGTAGGAAGAAGAGGCACCCGTGCATGTGTAGGAAGAAGAGGCGTGACCAAGGAACCGCAGACAACCACCCATAACGCAGAGTGCGGAGCCCATAGCACATGTAGGGAGAGATCAGAGACTGAGTCTTCTCCATGGAGAGGAAAAAGCGGAACATGTGTTGCTCGGCAGTTTATTGAAATAACTTGGAGATATAGATCATATAAGCATAGTACAAGCAACTAGTTCTATGCTGAGCATTTGGCGTTAGCTAGCCCGTAGTCCATAACATGGGGCGCGGACCCCATTGACGTGTAGGATAAATAGGCGCGACCAAGGAACCACAGCCGACCACCCATAACACAGAGCGCGGAGACCGTAGCACGTTTAGGGAGAGATCAGAGACTGGGTCTTCTCCAAAGAGAACAAAAAAGAAAGTAAGCTGCTCACTGATTGGCGAAAGGTCTTAGAGATTTGGAAAAAAGTGTTTGGCAACTTGGAGCAGACGTGTGGCGAAATACGTTGGCGGTTTGTGGGAAACATATTCGGTGACTTGGAGAAAACTTATTTGGTGATTTTGGGTGAAAATTTGTCGACGTTTTGTTCGACGAACATGGAAAAATCATTCGGTGCTAGCTTTGGAAAAACTTATTCGACGAAATCGTTCGGCGATTTGGAGAAATTGTTCGGTGATTTGGAGAATTCGTTTGGCACTTGCTTCGGAGATTTGGAGAAACTTATTCGGCGAAATTGTTCGGTGATTTGGAGAAATCATTCGGTGATTTGGAAAAATTGTTCGGCGATTTGGAGAAATCATTTGGCATTTTGAAGAAATCATTCGGCGATTGGGAGAAATCGTTCAACGCTTTGGAGAAATTGTTTGGTGTTTTCATATTGGAGATCATTATGGAGTATTGTGATGCTCGGCGACCATATGTCGAGATTAAAATAAAAGGGGAAAAGGAATATAACCAAATTACGGACATTAAAACTTTATTCATCACAAAGTGGAGAGTATATATCTGGAACGTTTCAAGGGTAGAAACGTATAAGGTGCTCGATGTGCCACGAATTGGGAACATCAATTCCATCTAAGTCACATAGGCGATAAGAGCCTGGTCGGGTGACCTCTTTGACGACGTAAGGCCCTTCCCAAGGGGAGGAGAGCTTGTGCAACCCCTCGGTCTTTTGTTTTCTATGAAGAACGAGGTCACCGATGGTGAATGAACGACTTTTTACGTTGCGGTTATAGTATCTCTGCAAGCCTTCTAGATATTTGGCTGTGCGGACATAGGTGATCAGGCGTTCTTCCTCAGCCCGGTCGACGTCCTCTGTCTGGACAACTGCGGCCTGCTCTTCATCATAATTTTCCACCCTAGGTGCTCAGAAGGTAATATCTGCTGGTAGTATGGCCTCTGAGCCATAGACCAAAAAATATGGAGACACACCAATACTGCGACTAGCTTGAGTGTGCAGTCCCCAGACCACAGCTAGTAGCTCCTTAAGCCATCTGCTAGGATGCTTTTCTTCTTTCTGATATAGCCTCTTTTTGAGTGCATCAAGGATCATACCGTTTGCCCATTCAACCTGGCCATTGGCTCTAGGATGGGCAACAGAGACGTATTTAATGGATATGCACCGGTCCTCGCAGAAGTCCCAAAAATGATGGCCAATGAACGTGGTTCCGAGGTCAGTAATGATGTTGTTTAGGAGACCAAATCTATGTATCATATCTTCAAAGAGCTCGACTGCTTTCTTAGCAGTAGCTGAGGCGAGCGGCTTATACTCGATCCATTTGGAGAACTTATCAATGGTGATGTATATGTACCGGAAACCTCCTGACGCTGGCTTGAAAGGCCCAATCATATCCAGTCCCTAGCATGCGAAAGGCCAGGAAGCTGGGATGGTCTGAAGTTCTTGAGCCGACACATGTATTTGTTTGGCGAAAAACTGACATCCTTCACAGCGTCAGATGAGATCTTCTACGTCGAAGATGGCCGTGGGCCAGTAAAAACCAGCTCGGAATGCCTTGCCGACTAGGTTTCTCAAGGCCGTGTGGTTGCCACAGGAACTAGAGTGAATTTCAAGAAGTAGCTTGACCCCTTCACCTTGAGTGATGCATTTCTACAGTATCCCTTTCTTGGCACTTTTCCTCATCAAGTTGTCGTCCGCCAGCACGTAATGCTTGCTTCGGCGAATTAAACATTCAGTTTTGGTCTTGTTGGTGGGTACTTCGGCACTGGTGAGGTACTTGATGAACTGCTCCCTCCAATCAGTGACCGGCGAAGGTACAGTAAGTACCAACTGCTCGGCAGGGGGGACCTCTACAACTTCCTTTTCTTCTTTAATGGATGATGCCAAGAGATCTTGAACGAAAACCCTTGGCGGAACCGCGGTGCGAGAAGAACCTATTTTTGAAAGCTGGTCGGCGATCTGATTTTGATCTCGTACCACGTGGTGGTATTCAATACTATAGAACTTCCCTTCAAACCTCCTAATTTTGGTGCAGTATGCGTCCATCTTCTCACTAGAACAGGACCGGTCTTTGTTGAGCTGGTTGATAACTAGCGTAGAATCCCCATACACCATGAGGCGCTTGACGCCAAGCTCAACTGCTATACAGAGACCATGGAGACATGCTTCATATTCCACGGCATTGTTGGAGACTAGAAAGTGTATCCGAAGGACGTAGCGGAGCTTATGTTTGGTCGGCGTAATGAACAAAATGCCCGTACCAGCGCCATTGATGTTAAGGGCGCCGTCAAAGTACATCAACCAGTGCTTGGGGCAAGTGGTGGCGATGGGTTCTTGGATCTCGATCCACTCAATGATGAAATCAGTGAGCGCCTGTGACTTAATGGTAGGTCTGCTTCTAAATTCGATGGAGTAAGTTCCAAGCTCAATAGCCCACTTTATGATGCAGCCATTGGCCTCTTTGATGTGGAGAATGTCCCCTAGAGGGAACTCGATGACCACGGCGATCTTGTAGTATTCGAAGTAGTGTTGGAACTTGCATGACATAATCAGAATTGCATATAACAGCTTTTGTACCTGAGGATAACGAGTTTTGGCTCATTAAGTACTTCACTGATAAAGTAGACCGAACGTTGCACCTTGTAAGCGTGCCTAGCTTCCTCACGTTCGATGATGATAGCAGTGCTAACGATGTGAGAAGTAGTGGCGATGTAGATCAGAAGAGTTTCATCTGGTAGTGGCATAGTCATGATCGGAGGCCTTGTTAACAACAACTTAAGCTTCTCGAAAGCTATGTCTGCCTCTTCTAACTAGGAAAAATGCTCAGAAGCCTTGAGGAGTTTGAAGAAAGGTAGCCCTCTCTCGCCGAGGCGTGATATGAAGCGTTTTAAGGCCGCCATGCAGCCTGTAAGCTTCTGTATATCCTTGACACATGTTGGCCGTTTCATATTGGTGATGGTGGAGACCTTGTTAGGATTAGGCTCGATGCCTCGAGCACTGGTAATGTAGCCCAACAGTATACCGGATGGAACTCTAAAGATGCACTTTGAAGGGTTCAGCTTCCATCGGTACTTGTTTAAGTTGGCGAAGGTTTCTTCGAGGTTGGCGATAAGGTTGTCGGTTGTCTTGGTCTTGATGACTACATCATCGATGTAGGCTTCGATGTTGCGGCTGATCTGTTGGTCGAGGCACATCTAGATGGCCCTTTGATAGGTAGCCCCAGCGTTATTGAGTCCGAAGGACATAGTTTTGTAGCAGTATGCACCAAAAGGTGTAATGAACGACGTTTTTATCTGGTCTTCTTCCTTGAGAGAGATCTGATGATAGCCAGAGTAACAGTCAAGGAAGGAGAGTAGTTCGCAGCTGGCGATAGAGTCTACAACCTTGTCTATCCAAGGCAAGCCAAAGGGGTCCTGAGGGCAGTGTTTGTTAAGATCAGTATAATCAACGCACATTCTCCATTATTTATTCTTTTTTGAAGGAGAACGGCATTTGCTAACCAATCTGGATGATACACTTCTTTTATAAACCTGACAGCTAAGAGCCATTTTATTTCTACCCTAATAGCCTCCTTCTTGTCTGGCACGAATCGGCGGAGTTTCTACTTGATCGGTTTGGCGGTCGGCGAGACATTCAAGGAATGCTCGATCTTCTCCCATGGTACCCCTGGCATGTCTGTAGGTTTCCAAGCAAACACATCGGCGTTGGCACGTAGGAAGGAGACGAGCACACTTTCCTATTTAGGGTCAAGGTGAGCCCCAATCTTCATGGTCTTGGAGGCATCGTCGAGGCCGAGGCCGACCTACTTGATTTCCTTGGACTTGGCAGAGGCATAGGAAAGCTCTAGCTCTGGAATCTCCATGTCATTGGCGGGTGCTATCTTGGCTTCGGTGACCATGCTAGCCATTTGGATGGAGAAGTCGGTGGCTTTGACGAGAGCTAAACTCTCTATCTTGTAGGCGTAGGCAATAGAGAGGTTGGCCCATAGAGCCAGGACTCCTGTAGGCGAAGGCATCTTCAACACCAGATATGCGTAGTGTGGTATAGCCATGAATTTGGCCAGAGCTGGCCAGCCAAGTATGGCGTGGTAGGCGGTGTCGAAGTCAGCGACGTAGAAGTTGATATGCTCGACGCGGTAGTTGCTTGCCGTGCCAAACTGTACTAGTAGGGTGATCTCTCCAAGTGGTCTGGATGCCCTTCCAAGTACCACACCCTAGAAGGAGGAGTCCAAGGGTGTGAGATCTGATATCGCGAGGCCCAACTCCCTTAGGGCCCCGACGAAGAGTAGGTTCAAAGCACTGCCACCGTCGATAAGGACTTTTCTGAAGAGCACCTTCTGGATGGTTGTGTCAAGGACGAGGGGGAAACACCCTATGTAGGGTATGTCTACCCATTGGTCGGCCCTACTGAAGGTGATGGGGACCTCAGACCATGGGCGATAGTTAGGGTCCACGGTAGTTTCTTGTGAAGCGATGGCGAGCACTCGTCGGACGGCGAGCTTCCATTCCCTTCTACTCTTAGTGGAGGTGAGGCCCCCAAAGATGGTGGCGACCACCTTATCATGGTCCTAAAAGGCGTTGTTGTTGTTCCTAGGTGGTCAGCGGCCTCTGTTCCCGCTGTTGGTGTCGTCGTCCAGCTTTTTGTCTTGGAACTCCTTGGCTAAACCGAGGCAGTCCTTCATCTTATGTTTGGTGTTCTTATGGAGGGGGCACGGGCCGTCGAGGATCTTCTTGTATTGCTCATCGTAGTTGTGCTTGGCGCGTGGCTCATTGATGTTACCGACAAAGTGGTCTGGCCGGCGGTGGCGATTCTAACTTGGCTTGGATCCTTCTGGCTGATCACGGCTGATGTCTCGATGGAAACTTCGTTCATCATAGCGGCAGTTGTTGTGGCGCCGGTTGTTAGGGCGGTCGTCGTAGCAGTGAGGTGGACGATTGGTGCCCACGTCTTCGTTGAAATGTACTTCAGCTTCCTCCGCATCATCGTACTGGTTGGCCATCGTGATCATCTCACCGATGCCTATAGGTGCCTTGCGGTTGAACTTGGAACAGAGCTCATGGTGATGAAGTCTCTGGACAAAGGCGGTGATGACCTTGGCTTCCATGATGTTGGGGATAGAATTCCTCATCTAGGAAAAGCATCTGATGTAGCTGCGAAGGAGCTCCGATGGCTTTTGGTTGATGCGGTTGAGATCGTGCTTGGTGCCCGGCCGTGTACATGTAGCCACATAATTATCAGTGAAGACTTTCTTTAGCTCTTCCCAAGATCCGATGGAATCCGAGGCAAGGCTTGTAAACCAGCTCATGGCGGCTGGCATGAGCATGATGGGGAGATAATTCGCCATGACATTGGTGTCTCCTCCGACGGCACAGACAGCAGTGGCATAAGCCTACAACCATTGAGTTGGGTTCATCCTTCCCTTATAGGGCTCGACCTCGGTGATTTTAAAACAACGGGGCCACTAGAGTGTTTGGAGCGCCCTGGTAAAAGCTGGGCAACCTTCCGGGTTGTCGGCGCCGTTGTCTACAGCGTTGCCAGTGGCAGTCGGCTCTAGAGCTGAGTCTAGATCACCGTACTCTCGCTCATACTCCTGGCGGTGGCGTACTTCATCTTCATGGTGGCCGAAGCGATGCTGTTCAATACGCCGTCGTGCATCCCAAAGGTTACTGAGGTGCACTCGAGCGTCCTATTCGACCTCCTGGTCGTGCTGGCGATGATGCTCGGCTTGGTGACCCTTGGCTCCCCCCTAGAGAGGTAGTGACTGGTCGGCAAAATGGCTTTGACTGGGGCAGCGATTGGATCTAGGCACAGCTGATCGGCGAATGGTGCTGGTGGAGCACGAAGGTCTTTGATCCTCTTGGATCTCATTGACTTGACAGTGTGCCGCTTTAAGCATAGCGACGACCTTTGCAAGCTCGGGAGTATGTGGGAGGTAGGCGAGTTCATTGGCGGCCACCGCTAGATTGGCGCTTAGAGTCTTGAAGATGTCGTGACCGTCAACGAGGAGAAAATCTTCATCGAGGTTGCGATGGAGTAGCCTTCCTTGTGAGTCGAATTGGTTGTTGTGAGCAGCCTCGGCCATCGCAAGGGCACACTCGTTTTCATGGTGCTGCACGTAGTTGACGTTCCTGTTTTCATGAGCGGCGCATTCCTCATCGGTTTTGCCATTCTGAGGGGGGCTGTCAATGCTGACATTGAAGATCGTGCCACCCCAGAAAGGCGGGAGAGGGGGTTGCTTGGTGAAGGTTTTGGCGAATGTCTCAGTGGAGCCCTAGGACTCAGAGTCTAGATTCTCCTCCAGGATGGTTCAGAGGGATGCTCTAGGGCCTCGGCTTACATGCAGCATGTTGACTGTTGGTGGGAGCTGATCGACGATCTAGTTGGCAAGAGGATGGGTATCCCCAACCTGGTCGGCGAATTTGCCCCTCAGGGCATGTTGGTATGTAGCGGCGGTGTTGTCAAGCCTGTAGGGCAGGGCCATAACCCTCGGAGTTTACCGAGTGGCTTCCGATAGATGCATATGGCAAGGTGGTCAGCGCTGAACCATAGTGTCTAGAGCCGATTCAGCGATGGAGAGGCAGTCGGCGAGCTTCAGACCGACCCGATCGATGGATACGATCAGATCATCATTGTTGATCTGCCTCCTCTGGTAGCGAGGAAGTGGGCGGCAAGTTGTCGATGAAGGCGACCTCAGAAGCAGTTCCAAGATTGGACCTACAACCGTGGGAGCAGGGGTGGTCGGCGTAGAATGGATCTACACTAGCTTGAGGAGCTCTCCGAATCCGTCAGCGTTGATGACCCATGAGATGGATCCAACCGTGAAGATCTAGCTGGGCTATGAAAGCCATCTTGTTCGACAAGAAAACAACACTCACACCCCTACCTAGCATGCCAACTGTCGATAGAATATCGTCAGCAGTCCTCCAAGGGGTATCCCACGAAGGTAGATTGATCGGCAGAGGAGTGCGTGATCAAGAACAAGAAGGCAACAGAGATACATGAGTTATATAGGTTCAGGCAGTCAGTATGATGTAATACCTTACTCCTGTGGTCTATTGGTTTGTATTAGCTATCGTATGATTCTGCAATAGAGGGCTGCTCACATATCTCATCCCAACAGCACAACAGGACAATCTCATTGCACTAGAGGAAGAATCAAGCACCAT
Organism: Miscanthus floridulus; assembly: GCF_019320115.1. NCBI lineage: Eukaryota > Viridiplantae > Streptophyta > Magnoliopsida > Poales > Poaceae > Miscanthus > Miscanthus floridulus. The sequence continues at coordinate 27,086,248 of NC_089581.1, read as the reverse complement.
ATCAGGAAATTGGGCTCCAGATTTGCTCAACCCGAAATTGACTCGAAAATTGATTCTACAGCAGTGTGGCTCTGAGAGCCGATGTGGAAGGAGATCGACTAAATAGTCGATTCTAGCATACTCATAAGAATAAATCAGTTAAAGCTCATGCAGTTATGGAAGAAAAATCGATTATCATTCAGGATAAATATCGTTATTTAGACAAATATTAGTCAATGGCAATAGGATGTCAACACTAATCATTTTATGCTAAGCCAATAACTGCAAGTAACTGAATCTCTTTTTTATGTGAAAATTCATCCCATCATCATTAACCATTTAATAGAGATAAATCTACGAACATATTAGATCTCATCTATCGCTATGACCAGTGGGGCATGAGGTAGAATCATGCAGGCCATAGAAACAGCAATAAATTCGACTTCCCTAACTTATTACTAATATAGTGGGGCATGGGGTAGAATCATGCAGGCCGTAATACAATAATAAGATCATGGGGCTAACACATCTTTCAACCTATCTTTAGTTCAACGGTCTCTTGACGTGAACTGCATATGTGAAAACACTCGATATCGGCTAAAACAACCGATTCAGGCATAGCGCACAATTAAGGTCATGCCTTATCAGGAACAGATCTACCAAATAATGATCCCCACTCCACAGTGCTAATAGTGGGGTGTGAGGTAGAATCACACAGGCCATGATAACGGGCCATGAAACGGTTTTTGTTAGCCAATAGATCTATTCAAGACCAGACATGACTTAACCGCACACTATGCACGATCAAGATTGACATAAAACAGTCGGTAAAACATAACTCATTGTTTAAGGTGCAGATTAGATCAGTTTAGATTAATAAATGATGGGTTAAACAGGATATAAGGTCGACCTATATCAATCCCAATTAGGCGAAGTGATATTGCTATAATTGAATAAATAATGAAAGCAATAAGCAACATCGGTAACTTAATGAATCTATCCGAAGGACACCACCCTTAGATAGAGCCGATAACTTGACCTTAATCTAGTTCGAGCAGTGGAGGTCAACCGGATTGATGCAGCCTTACTTGAACTAAACAAGAGTCGATAACTAGCTTATACCAGAGTTGCAGTGGAGGTCGACCAGATCGATGCAGCCGTACGAATAGAAGTATAAGCCATGACTATACTTACAGACAAGCCAGAGGTTGGCCGAACCAATACAGCCCTGCTTGCTAAAGAACTCACCGAGATCTACTCTACTCTTACTCCTAAGGGGTGGTCGGAGCCGAAAAAAGTAAGTAACTTTGTATTTGATTGATTGTGTGTCTTTTACAATAGTCAGGGTCCAATATTTATACCCGAAGCCTAAACATGAATCCTATTCGAGTATGACTCATTACAATCTTTGGTATAAAAGAGAACATTCCTAATCTTAAGATAACTTGGACCCTAATCTTTCTCTTTTTGTAGAGTTCGATCTGCATCTCCCAACGCTGACCATAGCCCATTATCGTTACTTGCTGACGTCATTCAAAGAGAGTCGATTCTAGTGTTTCCTCTGAATCAGCTGATATCAATCTTCATGCAACTGAGTCCTTGATTGATATAATTTTGGAAGCTTCGAGTTCCCACATTTTTCTCTCCAAATTTTAGTCTAAACGCATGGCCCCTAATTTTGGGATAAAAGTGATTTTATTCCAAAATTCCTATTTATTTGTTTATTACGCCGCAACTGTTTTGCTCTAAGATATACGCACGACTCCTGACTTCTCAGGCTAAGTCTTATATAATGTCCCAATAGTATCTTTTTTGACTCACTCGGCCTGTTTGCTTTCCCCTTCTTTCTCGAGCAAATCTCAACAGTAGACGCCGCCATCGCCAAAGCTTCAACCCTAGCAAATCTTTTGCCCCATCAACCTCTTATTGAAGCGGCCTTCCTTAGATTCACATCTATCTTGGTGGTAATGGCAACCAATGACCATGTCCCCGAGGTATGCTTTCAAGTTCCCATTCTCAAAATGTCGGTCGCTACTCTGTATTTTCTTTGTCCTCAAATTTATTTTATCCAATTTCTAGGAAATGAGGAATGAAATCTTGATTCCATCAGCTCTTACTTCTAATGTTTATTTTCTTGGGCCTATGGGTGATCCTCATTCATCTTATTTCATCTGCTAAGAAACCAACCAAATCCCCTTCAAACAGTCTGTAGTGGATTTGTCCTCCTGAAATATCAAAACTCCCTTTAGAAACTAGCCTAAAATGCCTAAGGGGTGGAGAGATTAGTTTCATAGGGTATCCAAGAAAAAGGTCAAAGATTGGGAGATGTATGATTTGAATCAATGTTTGACACTCTCGTTGTCTGGGATGGAGAGGAATAATTCACTCTTGATTTCTGCATCTTATTTCTGGTCCAATGCTCTGAACGCTTTTGTTTTTGGTCATGGCCCGATGATCATTACCCTGGCCGATGTTTATATGTTGATCAGCCTTAGAATAACTAGACCAATGTAGCCTTAAGAATACTTGAGTGCTGGTTCCAAGAAATTAGCCAAAATATCAGATTGCACAGGATGGGCAAGTTATATTATGAACCGTATTAGAGACGAATCAACTGTCAATGAAAGGGAATATGTGGCCTTTCTGAATATGTGGTTGGAGAGATTCATCTTCTATGGGTCATCCTATGGTCCAACTTACAATCAAAAGCTTATGGCAGAGCATTTGGCAGCAGGCAAGGATATCCCTTTTGGAAAGTATCTGCTAGGGGCTGCTTATCATCTAATGCACCAGGTAGCTGCCCATTTGCTGAAGAACGAACCAGTGCATACTATCAGTGGCCCTTGGTGGTTGATACAACTATGGCTCAACCTGTGCATGCACAAGATTGTAAGGCCTGATCTCAGAAGTCTGAGTGTTCCCTCTTCCAACTTTGATGAGGAATATAGAGGCGAGGAAGGAAGAACCTGTCAGTGCATGAGCTATGGGGAGGCTACATCAGCCATAACAATGAGGATGGCCATCTCTTTAAAAAGTTTTACAAAGGTTTCGATGCAGGCATCCTGACTTGGCTACCATATAATGAGGATGAGAATGATGAGCTGATCTTCCCAATCAAATTCTAATTTGAATCAGGCTACTCGGATGAGACAGCGGCTGCAATCTTTAATTCCTTTATCAAGCCCTGCGTCCGTCTAGCTGAATTTCACCATGGTCGTGGAAAAATGGCCATATGCTCCTTCCTTCTAGGCAATCTTCCAACTTATGAGTTCTATTATCCATCCTTCATAGCTCACCAATTTTGTTTTGGTCAACTTCCCCCTCAATTGTTCTTCAAGAATATACTGAAGCCAAGAGAAGATATCAGTGAGGTAATGTAAGTTGCTAGAGTCTTCCAATTATGATCAGATCTTCCTTCCCTTTGCTTGCATGGCTGGATTAGGGTCAGCTTCTCTTCCACTCTTTCTGACTCCTAGTGGCAAGAATGGCGCTCCCATCTTTTATGTGGGTTAGTCCACCCTTTGTGCATAGCTCTGGACGGAGAATTCGCTTCTGACAATGAGGTAACTTTTCATCCCCTTTTTAGAGAAATTACTCAATGGATTTCTCTACCAACTGTTCTAACCGAGCCTTTTAGGATACTAAATTCAATCCTCTATGCTTGGATAGGAAAGGGCATCCTATAGATTATTAGACGCCATGCCTAGTTTCAAGAATGGGATCAACCGCACCTTCATTGAAGAAATTGGTGAAAACTCATGCTAGCCCTACCATCATAACATATCAATCTTCAAAGCGCAAGGCGGCTTAAGGGATGACCCAGAAAACCACTACTAGAAAAAGGCTCCATAGGATGAGACCATCAGCTGCTTAGGTAAACAATCCATGTTCTTCTTGAACCGACATTCAACTTCTAATCTCATTCCTTCAGTTATCGAGTATTGTGTCCCAATCTGCTCTTGGTGCGGTACTACTATCCCAAGCATTTGATTTGGCACCAGTTGAACCCCTATCGGCTGATCCTCAAAAGGAGCCGATTTTGGTTGAAATAACTGATGCCTCCACAATAGCAGAGAACGTGAGTTTTATCCTTGACACTCGTTGGAGTATCTTTCTTCAACTTCTTGATTTACTCAGTTTTTCATCCTTCATCTGACTTCTTACCATGCCAGATACTTCCTAAGGAAGCATCCATGCAAGAGCAGGACCCTGACAGCCTACTTAATGATCCTATCGGTGCTTAGGGTGATCTTGTTTCTATCGACACTCAGATTATCGATTCCCTAGTTTGGCATATAACTGATGGTAAGGAAGTTATATGTTCAATTTATTTTCTCTGCAAAAACATGAGCTAAAAATCTTTCCTGGTGTTTGCACATGTTAATGTTGAGAGTCTAGAGCTGACTCAACCAGACATCACCGGTGCATCATTAGATGTCCCTTCTCCTTAGATAGAGGCTATCACGGAAAAGGTATTGTGTTTATCTCACTGTTCATTTCATCATAAACTGATCCAATCCTCTTAACCAAGACTCTCTTAAATGTAGGCATTCGATCTTTCAGCCCCGAGCTACTCTTTCAATCTTGAGGAGTATCTTGATCCAAACCTTGCTAGAAGAGACCAAAAATCAGCTAAGAGATGTTCTGCCAATGCTTGAGAAGAATATAGCCGATTTGGTCCAAGACACTGATCCAATGCATAGAGTCTTCTTGGCCATTAAAGGTAATCCATTCCCAGCTCTCTCTAGATGATGAGGACATGACACCCATGCATATGACCATGTTTGGCGCATGGTATGGAGGGGTAGGAGGCTAGCAAGGGTGTCCAAGTCAAGAAGGAGACCCGAGGCTAATTCAGTTCGAGTCCCCGAGGTGGAGACCCAAAGCAACTCAAGTTTGAGTCTACCTTAAACTAGTCACCTAGGACGCATCCGAACTCCGTTTTCAACGATGCACATATGGTTGGAAAGCTAATTTGATAAGGAAGCCAATCCAAGTGATCTCACATCAAAATACCTTCGGAATCAATAGGAATCATCGAAATAATTCAATGTCCAAAATCTGCCAGGGTGTTGCGACACCGTCTTTTGGTCCGTTGGACCGTGTATCATGTTTGGGCCCATTAGGGGGCGCGTCTAGGGGGGTGATGCCCAAGACTCTATAAATAGTAGTCATCGCTCTCCTTAGAGTTTGGGCTTTGTTTAGTTCTTGATTTCCTCATGAAACAGACGTCATTTTGCTGCAACTATACCACCAAGGCTGCTTGCTGTGAACCAGGGCCCTAGTTCTTGATCTTGTTCGCCTGTGGCGATTAGTCCTTTTGAATAAAGACTTGAACTCCTTCTCATTATCATAAGCCTCATATTTATTTGCAATTTTAGATTATGTTCATCCCATTCTTGCTTGTGTTCTCGATTCGCTTGTAGGAAAGCCTTCTCGGCGAGGTCAATCACGTTCGTATGGTTGATAATCAACGGAGCAGTGGTGTAACGGTTGTAGAGGTCCAAATCAGTCTTGGTTCAAAGCCTAGATCATGAATGTTGAGTCTCCATCAATCGACGTAATCATACCTTTTGGAAGATTGGGCCTTGTCTACATCACTAGAGTCTTATCTCCTTTATCTATCTTTGAAGATCAGGTTCTGAAGGTGAAATAGGCTTAGAGAAATATGTTTGATCATGAAACTTTATTGGCCAAGGGGAACTCTAACAGGCTAGAGGCTAAAGAGCTAACACAGTTGATTGATCATTTGAAAAATTCCTCCCTCGGTATCAACCTAGAATTGTCTCAACTAGAAGCCAGGTGTGCAGAACTTGGAAAGGAGCTAGAAAATGTGAAGGCTGCCATTGATCGTCATAAGTCCACCCTGGCTCAAATACCTGATGCCATTCAACCAAAGAAATAGGAACTGCTAGCCAAAGTCAGAGAAGACAGAGCCATCCAAAGTAGCCTCAAGAGCATTCCTAGATCAGCCGAAGAAGATAAACAATAGACAGCAAAAGTTGATGCTATTTGACTAGAAGTGTTGAAAGCGATCTAGGATGTTCTAGACTTGTAATTCATGTATCAACATATGTCTTGTGTAGAACCAATGGCAACCATACTTTTTATTGTCTCGCTGTGTTTCTTTGTTTTGGCTAAAGAGTCCATTTGAAAATAGCCGATTCCAGACTTCCATCCTTAATCCAATTACATCTGAAAACATAGCCTTTATTATTAAGAGAAACCTTTGATCTTCTATCCTTAGTCACCCGGCGCCGTATTCTCTTTGGTATTAATGAGGTGGCGCTTCACCTTCTATTAATTGCGATTGCCTTTTGCACATCCCGAGGCGTCCACCTCTTCACTCCGTGGCTTCAAATACTAGCCGAGGGCTCCGACCTCAAACACATCTACACTTGCAACCATTCCTATTCCTTTGCACTCCTCTGCCCCGCAAACTCTGTAGCATCCTTTTCCCTTCTTGTAGATCCAATGGCTGGCGAGGATGGCCAAGGCAAGCTTACAGCGAAAGAGATTCTGGAGGAAAACATGTCAGTGAGCCAATGCCTCCGATGCATGAGGTGAGATCGACATCTTTTGCTTGTGATGATGAACTATTTTGATTTGCCCATAGATTCATTTTGAACAATAGTCTTTGTCCTCTTCCTAGGGCCAGCAAGCCCTCTGACACTGTGTCTTCTACGCAGGCTTCATCGTTGGATTCTTTTGACTCCTATAATGGCGACGATGCCTGGCATTTTCTCCGAGAGTGGAGGGCGGCTCAGAACCGCTATTATGAGGCAACTCGGGAAAATGGCCAGCTCAAGATCCGCTTAGGGGTCTCTCAGGCTACTCTTCATGTAGCCAAGGAGGAGGCCAGCGCCATTCGAGCGTGGCTAGCTGAGTCTGACGCCGTGGTGGTGGGTAAGACAAACTTCAGGAACGCCTCTATTCTGATTTCCACTGCCTTTATCTTGATAGTTCTTCTGTTTTCTGTGATCGTCAGCCCTAACAGTGTAGTTGGAGTCTCTCCAACTGGTGGCGAACGCGGCTGTGGATGTCGTTAATGCTAGGGGCTCCCTCATCAACGCTTGCCTCCATGACATTCCGACCTGTGTTTAGGAGATCGCCCTCCACGATGTTCGTCATGGTGCATCGGTGGCACTGACTGCGGCGCAAGTCCAGACCAGGTACAAGCTCCATGCCATGGAGACTGGTTTCCTGATGGGCGACAGCCCTATGGAGCATGAGGATCTGCTCGAAGAGTTTGTCATCGCAGCTGAGGCCATCGTGGACATCACATCTGCTCAGGATGTGGTGAACAAGATCTTTGATTAGTCTATACCTAGGGCAAATTAATAAACAAAGTCTCTTGCTCTTCTATGAACATGTCTCAGTGCAATGCCCTTGTGTATGTCATGACTATCTTTGTTTTTTGTTTTTTGCTCTATAGGCGATACATATCGTATCGGCTTTTTTACATCTTTAGGCTTATTTTTTGAACTAGAGGCGATACCCTTCTGGTACCTGCTATTAGAGCCGATGACTAAATGAATTAGCTATCAAGTGTTGATCAAATGTTAGGATAAGATCCCTTCAAATATATTTCATCGATCGCTATTGATAGGTGTCGGTACAAAAATTTTGTCCCGTGTCGAGGCACACAAGCAAGCCAGAAGGGTCCGCTCAATGGAGCTAAAGATCCGCCTAGCTTCAACACAGGGATTATTGATCCTACGCACTCCTCTCGAGACGTGCCAGTCAATTTGACCCTACAATTGATAAGGAGAGAAAGCTAATCAGTAATTTAAGGCGAAATATGCTGGTGTTGCCAGACAGTCCCGAATGTGTAGCTCTGAGAGCCGACGTGAAAGAAGATCGACTAAATAGTCGATTCCAGCATACTCATAAGAATAAATCAGTTAAAGCTCATAAAGTTATGGAAGAAAAATTAGTTATCATTCAGGATGAATAACGTTATTTAGACAAATATTAGTCAATGGCAATAGGATGTCGACACTAATCAGTTTATGATAAGCCAATGACTGAATCCCTTTTTTATATGAAAATTCAGACCATCATCATTTAACCATTTAATAGAGATAAATCTACGAACATATTAGATCTCATCTATCGCTATGACCAGTGGGGCATAAGGTAGAATCATGCAAGCCGTAGAAACAGTAATAAATTCGACGACCCTAACTTATTACTAATATCAATGGGGCATGGGCCAGAATCATGCAGGCCGTAATACAATAATAAGATCATGGGGCTAACACATCTTTCAACCTATCTTTACTTCAGTGGTCTCATGATGTGAACTGCATATGTGAAAACACTTGATATCGCCTAAAACAGCCGATTTAGGCATAGCGCACAATTAAGGTCATGCCTTATCAGGAACAGATCCACCAAATAACGATCCCCACTCCACGGTGCTAATAGTGGGGTGTGAGGCATAATCACATAGGCCATGATAACAGGCCATGGAACAGTTTTCGTTAGTCAATAGATCTATTCAAGACTAGACATGCCTTAACTGCACACTATGCACGATCAAGATTGACATAAAATAGCCGATAAAACATAACTCATCGTTTAAGGTGCAGATTAGATCAGTTTAGATTAATAAATGATGGGTTAAACAAGATATAAGGCCAATCTAGATCAATCCCAATCGAGTAAAGTGATATTGCTGTAATTGAATAAATAATGAAATCAATAAGCAACATCGGTAACTTAATAAATCTATCCGAAGGACGCCACCCTTAGATAGAGTCTATAACTTGACCTTAATCTAGTTCGAGTAGTGGAGGTCGATCGGATCAATGCAACCTCACTTGAACTAAACAAGAGTCGATAACTAGCTTATACTAGAGTCATAGTGGAGGTCGACCGGATCGATGCAGCCGTATGAACAGAAGTATAAGCCATGATGGTACTTACAGACAAGTCGGAGGTCGGCCAGACTGATGCAGCCCTACTTGCTGAAGAACTCGCCGAGATATACTCTACTCCTACTCCTAAGGGGTGGTCGAGCCAAAAAAGTAAGTAACTTGTATTTGATTGATTGTGTGTCTTTTACAATAGCCAGAGTCCAATATTTATACCCGGAGCCTAAACATGAATCCTTTTCGAGTACGACTCATTACAATCTTTGGTATAAAAGAGAATATTCTTAATCTTAAGATAACTTGGACCCTAATCTTTCCCTTTTTGTAGACTCTGATCTACATCTCTCGACGCTGACCATAGCCCATTATCGTTACTTGCTGACATCATTCAAAGAGAGTCGATTCCAGTGTTTCCTCTGAATCAGCTGATATCAATCTTCATGCAACCGAGTCCTTGACCAACACAATTTTGGAAGCTTCAAGTTTTCATGTTTTTCTCTCCAAATTTTGGTGTAAACCATAGGTTGCACCAGAACTTTTCAGACCAAAGGTTAAATGATCGATCGATCTAGGCCAAGCATCTCATTAAGCGAAACAAAACTTCCTTTAATAGATCCATCAACTCTGAATTGCATTTATGTGTTGACTTAGCGTTCATATACGTCGGCCTAAGCCTATCTCTAGGACTAGTGCCTATTCTTCTCTAATCCAGTGGCCAATGTGAAGCTATTACTATCCACTAAAACAAACTCTCAGAGCCGATTGATTGAACTGGTTGTTGGCCTTCATTATTAATTCTAATGAAGCCTCCTTCCCATATCTTGCCAGAAAGGCATTCAAAGTCTCCTAGTTCCTAGAAGACTGGATCGGCTGTTGTGATACTCACAGACTCATCAGCGCGAACCAGCTCAACATCATCTCCATGCCATTAAATCAAACATTGATGCATGGTCGACGGTACACAAAAGTTCGCATGAATCCAATCACGACCAAGGAGTAAACTGTATGACCCTTTTTCCATCGTTGATGAAGAACGTGGTAAGCACAGTCTTACTCCCGATTACTAATTCGAGGTTCATTGCCCCCTGGGTCTTAGACGTATTACCTCCAAAGTCCTTAAGCATCATGTCGGTTTCAATCAAATCTCCTGGTCCCTTGCTAAGTTTACAAAAAGTGGTGTAAGGCATGAGATTGATAGAAGCACCTCCGTCCACCAACATCTTGTTCATTGGCTTCCCATCAACAAAACCTTTTACATATAAAGCTTTTAAGTGTCGATGCTTGACTGGTTTATTAAATATTGCCTGATGTATAACTGTCAACTTGTCAACTATCTCCTCACACTCCGATTCATCAAAATTTGAGTAAACTTCTTGATCTGTTGGAGCTCTGAACTCTGATGGCAACAGAAAAGTCATTTGAATATTAGCTGATGGTTGCCTTCTATTGGTTGTTTGTTTAGCATGCCATACTTGAGGTTTAACAGATGCTTGAGTCTGTTCTAACTCTCTGTTCCTTAGGTGTTGCACCCTTCTCTTCTAGCTTCTTGTCAAACCTCCTGAACACCATTGGCCTTCATGCCAAACATATTTTTCTTCATTACCTTCTTCTTCATAATCCACCTAGTTTTGATCAACAACCCTTTTTCCAAGCCGATTATGAACACTTCCATTTTTAAGCGTCGATCCATGTTATTATGATGATATGCATCTTGAGCATGGATAGATCGGCGATTGGCTTGAGATTGCCTAAACTCCCAATATTGATCACTGCACTCTTGATAGTTGTTCCTGGTAGGCAACTTCAAACCTTCGTTCCAGCAATATCTAAAGGACAATTCCAATATGATTTAGCTTGCTTTCTTTCATACCTCTCTTTTTCCTGTTGACGCTGGTATTCTTGCTCTTCTAACCAATGCTGATAATCCTTTTCCTTCTATCGCTACCATTTATTCAACAGAATTCGAGATATAACCTGTGGCTTTGTCGCCCCATCTTTTGACGTTTCTCCCTGCTCATATCGGCTCTTTTGCTTATCACGATGTCTTCTAATTTCTCTGTACTCATCAACCGATATTTGCATCTTGGGATCGACTGTTCCAACTTCTCTTGATTTGGTTGATGTCAGGACCTTAGTCTTTCCTTTGAGCAGCCTAGCATCGACCATGTTTTGATCTCCTAGGAAAGAATTATCATCTACTTTCATTTTCTAAGGCGTATCAAATTTGAGTCTTCCTTACTGAATAGCCCTCTGTATATGCTGCTAGAAAATTCTGCATTCATTAGTGGAATGAGAAGTAGCGTTATGGAACTTGCAGAACTTCTTATTCTTCAACTGATCAGGGGGCAACATAATATGATTATCGGGCAACTTGATCTGTCCCTTCTCAAGCAAGAAATCAAAGAGCTTGTCTGATTTTGTGACGTCAAAGTCATAGCTCTCCTCGACTCCTCTTCTCTAAGGATTTGGCACCATTACTGTCTTTTTGCCCCAATTCTATTCAGCCACGGCAACCTCTTCTTCTTCATCTTCATAGCCGTCATCGACCGAATATGGATTATAAGCTTCAGCCACTGTGGTACTCTTCTAGAATCAAGTATCTCTGCGCATACTCTGGAATTGGATATTGAGCGCCGCCACTCATTGAGTCAATTGACCCAAGTTGTCAAATTCTTGTCCTAGTAGTTTTTCTTTTCATGTTGGCAGCATCCCTTGAATGGCCAAAGTGGCTAGCTGATCATCAGCCAAATTTAATGAGAAGCACAAATTCTTAGTTTCTCGGAATCTCTAAAGAAACTTAGTGCCCGATTCGTTAGTTTTTTAGCCTTATAGTTGTCAAATCGGTAATCTTCTTTTCTTCAGTCCCGGTATAATAAAATTTCTTTTCCAAGTCAGCCCAATTAGCAATGGAGTTGACTGGCAGTGATGAAAATCAAGTGAAGGCTAGCCCTGATAGGGACAAGAAGAAGAAACGAACTCGATGGGCCTCTTCAATGGATGCTTCGCTCAACTATGTAAGATACCGACTGACATGTTCTATTATGCTTGTGCTGTCTTGGCCAGTGAACTTAGCAAACTTTGGGAGCCAGTAATTTATAGGAAGAGCAACCAAATCATACCATTTTGGATATGGGCGTTTGTATGAGAAGGTCAGCCCTTTTGGCTTCAGACCGAACTGATTCTTCATCATCTCGGTCACCTTTAGCAATAACTCATCAGCATATGAATTTAGATTTCTCTGCATTTGCCGACCCATCTGTGGATTGAAATCCCATGTGCCTTGATACCCTGGATTCGGAATCATGTGAAGGGTGTTATAATCTATGCCATAATGATACCCCTATGGAATCTCTATTTACTGGGTCCTTTGCTGGTTTGCTGCTTTTTGATGGCTGGTACCAGTTTGGTTAGTCCTTGAGTCGATGGATGTGGAATGTTATAATAAGTTAGTCAAACCTGATCAACTAGAAACCCATGAAACACCTCTTTCATGGTGTTATGGAATGTGTTCAAGAAAATTTCATTATGGTTCGATATGGCATCATGAACAGACTTGTTTATAGCTTCCGTGAAGAAACACCTATCTTCAGTCTCATATGCATCTATCTGCCATGCAACAGAACTCTAGGTAGTGGATATTTCTGAACAATTATATTATCACGTGTTTTGGTGTAGGATAACAAACACTTGTTCTAAAATTCTTCTATAGTTTTACCGATGACATATTTATCTCTATCAGGTAGGTATTCATAAGGTAACATAAGGATGCTGTTGTTGTTGTAAGCCATCATGATGATTGTGGTGTCCCACTAGGCGTGCTAGAATGTGTGTCTACACAAAAATTTTGTCCCATGTCGGGGCACACGAGCAAGCCAGAAGGGTCCACTCGATGGAGCTGAAGATCCACCTAGCTTCAACGCAGGGATTATCGATCTTGCGCACTACTCCCGAGATGTGCTAATCAATTTGACTCTATAATTAACAAGAAGAGAAAGCTAATCAGTAATTTAAGGCAGAACATGCTGGTGTTGCCAGACAGTCCCGAATGTGTGGCTCTAAGAGCCGATGTGGAAGGGGATCAACTAAATAGTCGATTCCAGCATACTCATAAGAATAAATCAGTTAAAGCCCATGAACTTATGGAAGAAAAATCAGTTATCATTCAGGATGAATATTGTTATTTAGACAAATATTAGTTAATAGCAATAGGATCTCAACACTAATCAGTTTATGATAAGCCAATGACTGCAAGTAACCAGATCTATTTTTATATGAAAATTTAGTCCATCATCATTTAACCATTTAATAGAGATAAATCTATGAACATATTAGATCTCATCTATCGCTATGACCAGTGAGGCATGAGGCAGAATCATGTAGGCCATAGAAACAGCAATAAATTCGATGACCCTAACTTATTATTAATATCAGTGGGGCATGGGGCAGGATCATGCAGGCCATAATACAATAATAAGATCATAGGGCTAACATATCTTTCAACCTATCTTTACTTCAATGGTCTCATGACGTGAACTGCATACGTGAAAACACTCGATATCGGCTAAAATAGTCAATTCAGGCATAGCGCACAATTAAGGTCATGCCTTATAAAGAACAGATCTACCAAATAACGATCCCCACTCCATGAGCTAACAGTGGGGTGTGAGGCAGAATCACACAGGCCATGATAACGGGCCATAAAACGGTTTTCGTTAGCCAATAGATCTATTCAAGACCAGACATGCCTTAACCGCACACTATGCACGATCAAGATTGATATAAAACAGCCGATAAAACATAACTCATCATTTAAGGTACAGATTAGATCAGTTTAGATTAACAAACGATGGGTTAAACAGGATATAAGGCCGATCTAGATCAATCCCAATCGGGCGAAGTGATATTGCTATAATTGAATAAATATTGAAAGCAATAAGCAACATCGATAACTTAATGAATCTATCCAAAGGACGCCACCCTTAGATAGAGCCGATAACTTGACCTTACTCTAGTTCAAGCAGTGGAGGTCGACCGGATCGATGCAGCCTTACTTGAACTAAACAAGAGTCGATAACTAGCTTATACCGAAGTCACAGTGGAGGTCAACCAGATCGATGCAGCCGTACGAACAGAAGTATAAGCCATGACTGTACTTATAGACAAGCCAGAGGTCGATTGGACCAATGTAGCCCTGCTTGCTGAAGAACTCGCCGAGATCTACTCTACTCCTACTCCTAAGGGGTGGCCGGAGCCAAAAAAAGGAAGTAACTTATATTTGATTGATTGTGTATCTTTTACAATAGCCGGGGTCCAATATTTATACCCGGAGCCTAAACACGAATCTTATTTGAGTATGACTCATTACAATCTTTGGTATAAAAGAGAACATTCCTAATCTTAAGATAACTTGGACCCTAATCTTTCCCTTTTTATAGAGTCTAATCTACATCTCCCGACGCCAACCATAGCCCATTATCGTTACTTGCTGACATCATTTAAAGAGAGTCGATTCTAGTGTTTCCTCTGAATCAGCTGATATCAATCTTCATGCAACCAAGTCCTTGATCAACACAATTTTAGAAGCTTCAAGTTCTCATGTTTTTCTCTCCAAATTTTGGTGTAAACAGCCGTCCTAGAGGCAGACTGGCAAACGATGGTGGTAGCAGGCTTGCTATAGCTGCAGTAGCGACGGAGGAGGGAGGGTTGGGCGTCGGTGGAGACCAGGGCGATGGAGACGGCATTGGTGAGCAGGAACATGAGCAGCATGGCCACCGTGATACTGCAATAGTAGCAGAAGCAACAGAGCTGCCTCGCTGGAGCTCATCGGAGACCTACAACAACGTCCGCGACAAGGACCCACAATTCTGCTGGAGGAATCGCCGTGCCACGATGAGCTCGAGGAAATTGAAATCGCCCTAAATCTTCTTCGCTGGACGCGTGCTTCGAGGAATACAAACAGTGTGTTAGTGTCTGATACAGTCATGTGGTCTGTTCGTTTGGCTTATAAGCCGTACTTTTTTAGCCAACAAACAGTATTTTTCTCTCAGAATAAATTAGCCAATAGTACTTTTAGCCATGGCTTATCAGCCAAGCCAACGGGTCGGCCTAGCATGGCACGACACGAGCCCGTGAAAGCACAACCCGATAGGGGTCGGACCAGCACGACATGCCGGGCCTCCAGGGTCATGCCTCTTAGGGCCACGGGCCTAGCCTTCGGCCCAGGCATGGCACTATGGGTCATTTTTTGTGCAGTGTCGATCCGCTAAGCACAACCAGAATTACGAGCCGTGCCAGCCCATAGCATGTTACCCTTGTATTCATAGAATCAAACAGAATCAAAATCCAATACATTCATAGTTTCATACTTTTATTTCATTCACAGAATTGATACAGAATCAAAGTCCAATACATTCACAGTCCAACAGAGATATCAAACTCCAAAGCCAATAGATAATAGAAATAACCAAAATAAGTTGTTTAGTACAATGCTGCCTTATTAAAAACCTTTCTAGGTAAAACTCACCCTTGTGAGAAACCCTAGGAAGGATAAAAGAGTGCAACCAGCTCTTAATTAAGTCTTACAAACCATTGTTCAAATGATAGACAAGTCTTTCACAGTCACACTCACTCTTTCACAGTCACAGATCACACTCACTCTCAAGAATCAAGTCTCAACCTCACTAAGTACCAGGAGCACCACCAGTAGCTTCATCTTCATCAAGGTACAAGTTCTTGAATGAGTCTTCTACCTCTTGGTTGTCAACACATGATGTTCATTTTTTTCTCCTAACTCCTAGTCCTTTATGCAGGTCAGCATCTCCACAGTCTCTGGTGATAAGCACCGTCGTCGTTCCTCAATTATCCTGCCTATCAAACTGAAACAAGACTCCAAAGAGATAGTAGATATAGGAACTGATATGATATCTCTAGCCATTATAGATAGGGTTGGAAAGGTTAGCTTGTGGTCATGCCACCACAGAAGTAGGTCAAAATCATCCTCATAAGAAGTGACATTGTCACTATCTAAGTAAGATGAGAGCTCACAAACAACAGAAGTAGATGAAGATGAAGTGGCAGGGAGAGGGGAAGGACCAACAACACCTGATCTATGGCCAAAGATTCTTCCCCATGCCTGCTTTTTCTTACCTATATGATTTGATGGTTGTGCAACCCTTTAAGACCTAGCTGCACCAAACTTGCTCTCATATTTGTTAAACAGTTTATACAATTAAGTTTTGGCATCAGCATAGTAGGAACTATACTCAGAACCAGTGTATTCACCAAGTAATTGCAGCATATTAAAGAAACCTCTTATCTTAGCTCTAGGATCAAGAATGAATGCATATGAATATAACAAAGGTATGTCCTGCCAATATTTAAGGAATTTAAGCTTCATAGGATATACAATAGCTCTTAGATTTTGATCTTTTTCACATGCGTGCAAATGAGAAGCAATCTCTAGAATATGGTGCAGAACAAGTGGACTTGTAGGATAATAAACACCAGATAGAACAATAGTGGAGTCATAGAAGAGTTCCAGGAACTCCAATAACTTCTCAGCAACATACCAATGATTTGTAGACAATTGTGAACCATAATGAGAATTAATGAACACAGAAAAGACATTCTTGTATGAAAGTAAGTGTTTAAGCATCAGGTAAGTAGAATTCCATCTAACATTCATATCTAAGCCAAACTTTCTAGGTCTAACACCCATAGCATTATAGTATTCCTTAAACAATGCAATTCTTTGATTAGAGGAATTTAAGAAGTTAATTGCAGTTCTAAAATCTTCTGTGTAAGGTTTCAACCTCCTTAATCTAGATTTTACAATGAGATTAATGATATGACAAGCACAACATTGATGTACAAGACTGTACTTACGGTTACTAGGATCCAAAGGATCAGGTGAAGGATCAGGACCCAAGTAACCAGCAAATAGAGCTGTCAAAGTGTTCATAGCCTTAGCATTAGAAGAAGCATTGTCTAGAGTGATAAAAAAAATCTTGTCAATCAGACAATACTCCTCAACTACAGCAGCAATTCTTTCAGCAATGTTTTCACCAGAATGTTTTATCTCAATCAGCCTAAGACCAATAGCCCTTTTCTGTAACTTCCAATCAGCATTCACATAGTGAGCAACAACCCTAATATAGTCCTCCTTAGCAGCGAGATTAGCCTTTTTCCTATAAGATTTCTAGTGCTTAATCAAATGGCCAGTGCCAGCTGAAGATCTAGCAGACAATTTACTCTTACATATTTTACAGATAGTAGTAGTTCGAATCTTTGAACCATTCACAGTCTCATAGATCTCATCAAAATCAACCCAGACATCAGATTTACGCTTACCAAGAGATGAGATGCCATCTGTGCTATTAGAGCCGACCGGCGTCCATGTCGTCGGCACCGACGGCGCCGACGCCACCCCTCCACCACCATCGCCACCGTCTAGATCGATTAGAGTAGAGCCGCTACTGACATTGATACCCAACAACGCAGCAGCGTTGTCACGGATGTCGTCGTCGTCCTCGGGGACCAGCCCTGCCGCGATCAGGTCATCATTGCCGGTGAGTGGATAGACGACATCGTCGTCATCCGCCATGGCGACCTTGATCGCGGACGGCTAATCTCCAGCACCGTTCCTCAACGGTGCACGCGGTCACCATGCTAGGTCTATGCCATAGGAAGAGGACGAGGCATCGGCAACTGACCTGCGTGGAGGAAAAAATGGAGAGTCGGAGAGATAGAGATCCAGATCCAGGGTCAGTCACTCAGTCTCAGAGACACAAGAAGATAGATCTAGGGTTAGGGTTAGGGTTAGGGTTCGTGGACTACCTACGCAACCGGAGCCTAGTGCCGGAGATGACGAGGGCCACCCAGAGGAAAGACACCGATTAGAAACGACGACGAACGATGGAGGAGGGACGGACGGGAACATGGTCACGAACTCACATAGTTCACCGAGAGCGAGAGGTCGAGAGGAGAGAGGGAGAAGGGTGGAGAGTGGAGATAGGGTCAGACAGGCGGGTCGAGGTCACCGGAGTTGGGGACGACGGACGAGAGAGAGCTCAGATTCGCTAGATCATGGATGCGGACGAGAGAGAGAGCAGAGATTGTGCCACGGCGAGCGAGACTCGAGTGGGGATTAGGGTTAGGGTTGGGAGCGGAGCGGACTACGGAGCGGGCGACTGGGCGAGTGGGCGAGCGGGGAGCGGCTCAGCCGACGCTCCCCGCTTATATATGCGGGGGCGCGGGGAGGCGGCCAGCCAGTGGCAGGCCGGACCGCCAGCGGGCCGTGCCGTGCCGGCCGACGTGCCTGGGGTAAGGCCCAGGCACGGCCTGCTCCTCTAGGCCAGGCCGACGGGCTCGGACTGCATGGCCATATATAGATACGGTGGATGATAACGGGTAATGGATAGGAACCGATTGGACAAAAAACCCAATAGATAGCTCCGATGGCGCACAATCTTTAAAACACGATCCAAGGAGGAGGTGTCGCCTGAAGACAAGCCTGATTTCAGGCGACTGGAGAATAGAAAAAGTGATAATAATGCAACCATTCAATATATCCTTTTTTTACTCTCACGTGGCGCCCTTTGTTTGACGAGTGTTCCAAATCGCTTTTAATTTACAACAAGATGAACTCTTTTGATACTATTGGTCCTTGTCTTCAAAAATAGATTCTAGCTTGAACTCTCAAAATTATGTGGGAGTAGTGTAATCATTTGGTTTATCAGTGTTAGTACGGTCATTTGGTTTATCTAATTGAGACCGAATGACTTCATCTATCTGTACTACTCCTTCCATTATAAATTATAGTTCGTTTGATTTTTTTTAACCTCAAATTTGACCACTCATCTTGTTTAAAAAATTTATGCCAATATAGTCAAATTTAAGTTATTCTTAAAAAACTTTTGTTAATAAAGCAAGATGCAATAAAAGAAGTAATATTTTACATAAAATTTTGAATAAAACGAGCGGTCAAACTTAAGGTAAAAAAAAATCAAACGAACTATAATTTAGAATAGATTTAGTATAAAGAAGCGAATGAACTGAAAATATCTTGTCACTCATATATTTTCTACCCACCTTACTTCTTGTTATCTTAAAATCAGATTCAACGTACCTAAATTTTCCACCCTAAACTGACAAATAGACCGAGATCAGAAACTCGTCGGAAACTGTTTCCATTGACAAATTTGTGTGTGTTGCGTCGACTTCCACATCTGTATTTTTTTCCCCCGCGAAATCTTTATCCACCCGCGCGTACCCATAACCGCAGCGTCCCTCCGCCTCCGCAAGGCCACGCCGCCAATCGCTCCCTCCCCGTCCGCTCTGTCCCCTCGCCTCCCCGATCCATGGACTCGTACCAGCAACCGCCGACGCCACCTTGCCCCTCCCACGCGAACAGCCACTGGTACCCGGCGCCCCACCGTCCTCATCGTAAGGCCCCGGGCCCTGGCGTCTCCCCCGCGCAGCCCCTCGCGACGCCTTCCAGGCCTCCGCTCCGGCTCCCTCCCCGACCCAGAAGGCCGCTCCGGCCCCAGCCCCGGCGCCCAGGGCCACGGCAACCGCCCCGGAGATCCCCGCCTCGCCGGCGGCGCCGAGCTCGAGAGACAGCAGCGGCACCATCCTTGTCACCGCTCGCAACGAACAGGGTATGTGCTGCCTGCGATCCGCCTGCCCCTTTTCCTTTCTCTCGCTCATTATCGCTCGCGCTTCCATCCCATCTACTAAGCTCTTGCGGCGCGCTGTGCTTATTCATGTCATCATACATTGATTTGGGAAGGGACTGCAGAATCTTCAGATGAGTTGAGAGAAAGGACTACAGAATTGGGCATACGGTTGGGGCAGAGAAAGGACTGCAGAATTGGACATACTGTTGGGGCCGAATTTCTCAACTTAATAGTTGGAGATTAAGGTGACAATATTGTTGCAGGACTGAGGGAATATTTTAATATATAAATTCAGAGTTCTCTTTAAATTTTGTTTCCATTAATTTAGAAATTTCTTGAATAGAAACTCCTATCTCTCTTAGTTGTAAAGTTGATCTTCAGAGTTCAGACCAATGTTTGGAAGATGTAATTTTTTGTTCAAACTTGGACAATTGGACTGAATGACTGATAGCCTGGGTGTCTGGCTGATACACAAGTGACCAGTGGCGGATGCACGATGCGGGATAAGGGGGGGCTAAAACAATGGAGATGTTGATTTGCATGAAGATTTAATGGTGAAATCAAGCTTTTGCTACAGTAATTAGGCTTGAAATCAAGAAATTAGGGGGGGGGGGGCTGGAGCCCCCCTGTGGATCCGCCGCTGCAAGTGACATCCGATCAGGGCACCTCTGCAATTAGTGGTGGGAAGGCACAGCTCGACGAAGTTGCCTACTAATTTTACTGAAACCACTAGAAAGTAAATTTGGCTCATGTCCAGTGTACTCATATAGTCATATGACACAGTCACACATTCAAAAATAGTCGTCCATTGATAGCAGAGAATTGCAAATAAATCACCAGTAGTTCTCTCCACCTCTTCCTGATGTCAATACAGTACACAGTGGCCATCTTACTGTTTTTGCGCACATGGATTTATGACAAGGTTTGATGGTCATGGCATACATACCCTACTAATCGTATACATATGTCCTGCACTTGATAATCGTATAGATATATGTAGCTGAAGACAGACATTGACATGAGCAGCAAGGTTGGTTGTTTAACTTTGAGGCTAACTGCTACCTGTCTGAAAAAGACAATATTGCTAACTAAGAAGTGTTTATTTATATAGTTCAAAATTGCATGTAGGGTGTCTCAAAAGAAAGAAAAAACGACATAAGTATCCTGCAGAAAGCTAACAGAGTACTACAATAGAATACATCATAGCAGATACTTTTCAGAAAAAAAAAATGTAGGATCTTCCATGTAAAAAATCAGCCAATAATGTTCTAGCAGAAAAATAAGTATTTTGCAAGACAATCTTAAACACCAGCAGATTTTACGTCTACTAGGTCTTGTAGTAATGCTTTCTGTTAGGTACATGGCGGAACAACCTTTTAATGTTTTATATATATCCATCTGCTGAAAAATATTTACTGAGGCTCTTGCTCCCATTTGCAGGATTGCGGCATCCATGTGAACTTTGCTTTATGAGAGGAGCTGATTAGACAATGCAACCAGGATAATTGCAGTTTTTTTAGTCCAAGCTGTAAGAAGTTTCATGTCCAGTTTCTGTATGCCCTCTTCCACTTCTTTTTTGGTTCTGCGCAATGCACAACTTTTCTGACCTCCTGGTATATAGCACATATTGCAAGCTGCTTTCTTTCATAAACCGAGTTCCCTTTTAGAATGGGTGAGAATGTGAGATCAAGTTATTAGATGTTTTTTTTCTGAATGTATTCTTTTGGTGGAATATCATTGCAATATGCATTTATACTCTGAAATCATTCTTATATGCACTTATGCCTTTTTATTTTTCAGATATCCCTGCAGATGAAGTTCTACATGAGGCAGTACCTGCCTGGTGATGTGGCTACTGTTTGAATTAAGGTTGTACTGTATCGTATTGTTATATGAATAGTTGCATTTTTAATACAAGACCTCATGGTATATAGCATATATTGCAAGCTGCTTTCTTTCATAAACCGAGTTCCCCTGTTAGAATGGGTGACAAAGTGAGATCAAGTTATTAGTTGTTTTTTCTGTATGTATTCTTTTGGTGGAATATCATTGCAATATGCATTTATACCCTGAAACCATTCTTATATGCACTTATGCCTTTTTATTTTACAGATAACCCTGCGGATGAAGTTCTACATCAGGCAGTACCTGCCTGGTGATTTGGCTACTGTTTGAATTAAGGTTGTACTGTATCGTATTGTTATATGAATAGTTACATTTTTAATACAACATATAGGAATTGATGTGTTAAAGTTTCCATTATTGTTATTCCTCCGCACATGCATACTGTAGTCAATGAAGTCAGGTTGATACACAAGTGTTTTGATAATGATAGATAGGTTTTCTATCTCGCTATTTCCTAATTGTATCTTCTGAAACCCTGTGAAGTGTAAACAATAATGGACCTGATTTTTGCAGGTGTGTCCCTTGCTGTTTCTTCCAACACATGGTACCAGATTAATAATTGATGGATTAGAGTGCCTGGTTGAGTTGCAAAGCATGTCCCAGCTTCTTCTTTGGCATTCAGTGCATGGAGGATTGCAGTTTGTTGAATGGGCAAGAATGAGTGGTCAACAATGAGGTGCACACTTTCATTTTTCATGGTGAGAATCTTATACCCTATAAATGTAGCTCTCTTCTCTTGATGTAGCCAATAGCCAAAATTATGCTAATAACACAAATGCTTCTTATTGCAGTCACCATTCACTATGATGTTGTATTGCTCTTGCTTGCCGTCTGCTATTTGTTATTTCAAAGATTGTGGTATAAATATCTTGTGGGCAGAAGATCTCAAAAACAAATGCCGAGGTTTAGCATGGGAGTGCTTAGGTTCACCATCTTGATCTGGATATATGGCGAATGGTGATGGTGGGCCGCATAAGGAATTGCCTTTCTCTAGGTGGGTCGTTTCTTACTGCTTGGGTTATTCGTAATTCCCTACTTGTGATTGGCTCAGCATTTTATCAGTGTCGCAAGAAGCCCGATCTGATGCAAGCATTTTTGGACTTATGCTGTTTGTTTTGTGGGTGCAGGCTTGCCTGAGCGGCTTACATGTGCAAATGGACCCAATTCTTAAATAAACCTGGTGGATAAAAATATTCTTCAAATGCACAACCTACACTTCATCTTCTCCCTTTCTTTTCTTTCTTGTTATGCATGTATATATAGTGCTCTTCAGAGTCGTTATGTCGTATAGACATCCATCTGGCAAAATAAAAATTATTTCTTAACTGATATCCACTTGACAAATTCTGGGATTCACAGATACAGTCAAATTGCCCAAAATTTTGACAGTCCACTTTGCTCACTTGGTCATGCTCGATATCATCAATATATTGTTTGGTATTTGCTTGTGGTCTTTTGTAGACAGAGCACTAAACTGACTTGGTATATGCTTGTGATAGTGTGTTGATGTATCACAGAGAATAAATCACTGCTAATTCAGGGATAAATATGTGTATATACTATTTGATAATAATTGAAAAAAAATGTCAAGGTGTTGGTCGACTAAGGCACTGCTCCCAAGAGTTCCACTTATAATTGAGGCGCCATTTCTTCTTGGAATAATATATGATTCTAAATGTCTAATAATGTTGTGGATATGATAGATGTCCGAATGACTAAGCGGTCGTGTGCCTGAGTGGCTAAGCGGTGAGTGCTTGAGTGACCAATTGACTGAGTGGTTGAGTTATTGAGCGTCTGAGTTGTCTAAAGTGATATTCTAAGGAAACAATCGTGATGTCTCATTAATGAGATAATTCATAAATCATATCTTACTAGGATAAGTCTTCAAATATTATAACTATATAAACACTTATATGAACACGAGCGTGCCGCATGTGCATAGCTACTAGTTTTTGATAAAAGACTTTATATTCTTACTCGAAGGTCGTTTTCAAGGCCACTCACTAGACACACTTCTGGTCTATCCTCCATAAGGAATAATGTGAATTAGCGTTGTCTTATGAGCTGTACTATTTCAACGAACGAACAGTGTTTTTCTCTCACAACAAATCAGTAAACAGTTCTTTCAGCTATGGTTTTTCAGCAAAGCGAAAAGGCCCGATGATGGAGATGGGCAAATACATCTTCCGGATGTAATATTGTGCCTTATACAGGAGAGGAGGATGACCTGGTAGACTTATTGAAGACATGTTTTCGATACTCGATGATTACATGACTGGTCTGAACTAGGCCATGTTCGCTTGTCTTATGAGTCATACTATTTTAGCGAACGGACAGTGTTTTTTTCTCTCACAACAAATTAGCGAGCAGTACTTTCAACCATAGCTTTTCAGCAAAGCGAACAGGGCCTATATTACATCCAGAGCCATCTGGTCCACGCTGAACGATTACACGGATAGAATGAATATAAGGATGATTGTGAAATGATTCAAATATCAAGATTCCTGTGAAAATATATCTTTTCAGTAAAATATTTGTATAACTTTGAATGAAAATCTTGCATCCACTATAAACTGTTTATCAAAACATTTTGCATTGTATTGTTTCTTCCGAATTTTATGTGCTCATAAAAACATTCGCGTTCCAATATCTTAGACATGTTCAGATTCTACTGTCTAATAACTAGCAATTAAAAATTAGCCCTAGTTTATTCAAGCTGAAGGTTTTGTTTGGACTAACAGCTAGGCTAATTAAATTTTAGCTATGTTCTTGGATAGTAGTTAACCCAAAGACAACTGACTCACAAGGGTTAATGGTTCATTGCTAAAGATGTAGTATGTATCTATTAGCTAAGATCTAAACATCGATAATGCTGCGTGGCTTCAAGTCGTCCAGTTATTGTACCCACCACAAATATCTGATACTCCACGATGCCTCCCAAAATAAAATCCTCCCACTCCGCAAGCTGCCAGCCGCAAGCCGCGCACACATTCTGCTTTGCCAGATCTAGTCCACTCCCACCCTCCCCAAGTCCTTTAGTTAAAGCATCGCTTGCCGATGACGTCTCTGCCCCACTCAGTCGAGGTCCGGACCCCCCGCGACTTGCCGTGGCCCACCACCGCTCTCCTCTCCCTCCTTCATGGCCTCACCCCAGCCCTCATTCGCCCCCCGCCTCCTGCTCCTCCTCGCCATGGCTCTTGTTGTCGCCACGACCTTCGTCATGCTCCGCCCCGCACCCTCACTGTCATGACTGCGGCGTCCGCTACCACGTGGCCACTCTCCAAGCTCCCCTAAGCCTTGGTGTTTGCTTATATCCTCGGATGGCTTCCGCTACGGGTACCAGTACAAGGTCCCTCTCCTGCACATTCGTCGCATCGTCGCCGTCAGCACCGGTGTCCTCATCACCTCCTCTTGCTGCTAGAGACGGCAAGGGCGTCGTGGCCATGCCGTACTTCACGACTGCCTCAAGGCTCGCCAGACATGGTGGTCGCCATCCACTAGAGTGTTACGCCTGACATGTTGCAAGCGTATATTTCAAGTGTTTTAGGGGTTTCATATTCATGTTGCAAGTGTTTTATGTGGATGTTGCAAAAGTAGATCGGGATACTGCATATGTTGCAATGACTATACACGTATGTTGCTAGCGTCTGTTCCAAATGTTTCATCTATTTCTTCGGACGTATGTTGCAAATGTGTTTATTTGGATGTTGCATATGTTTCACACATATGCTGCAAGTGTTTTATCTAAATATTGCATATGCTTTGCAACGACTTTTCAATGCAGGTGTTTCAGACGTATGTTCAAGTGTTTCATCTGTCTCCAGATGTACGTTGCAAATGTTTCATATGGATGTTTCAAAAGTAGATTGGGTGTTGCATCCCTCTCCTCGCCTTTTGTTGCCTCGCCTCGGTGTCTCCTCCTCCCGGCACTGGCTGGGCTTCCATCGCCCCCCCCCCTCTTCTCGATGCTTCAAATGTTTTAGCTGTTTGAGACGTATGTTTCATGTGTTTCATCTGGATGTTGCAATGGCTATACATTTATGTTTTAAGAGTATACCATATATATTTCAATGGTCGGACGGATGTTGCAGAGGAGATGATATGTTAGGACAAGGGAAGGGGCGTGACAGAGACAAGGATGGTGAAAGGATCAAGATACCCAAGAGGGGGGTGAATTGGGCTAATTCTAAATTTCTTTCAATAATTAAAACCTATGGTTAGCCCAATTAACCCATTGTGCCTAGAAAGTGTTCCTAATTGTTCTACCGCACAAAAGACTTGCAACCTAAGCTCCAATCCTACTCTAGCATGGCAATTCTAAGAATGTAAAGACATAAATTGAATTGCTCAAAGTAAATGCTCAAAGTAAATAGAGAGGAAGGAACACGGCGATGTTTTGCCGAGGTATCGGAGAGTCGCCACTCCCCACTAGTCCTCGTTGGAGCACCCACGCAAGGGTGTAGCTCCCCCTTGATCCACGCAAGGATCAAGTGCTCCTACGGGTTGATTCTTCGACACTCCGTCGCGGTGAATCACCCACAACCGCTCACAACTTGAGTTGGGTCACCCACAAGCTCCGCCGGGTGATCACCGAACTCCCAATCACCACCAAGCCGTCTAGGTGATGGCGATCACCAAGAGTAACAAGCACAAACTCTCACTTGACCACGACAAGCCTAATGAGAAGGTGGATGCACACTTTGCTACTCTTGATCTTCACTAATGAGGGCTCTCTTTGGGATTCTCAAATCTCAATCACCTCACTAGGACCTTGCTCTTCTTGGCACTCTCTAAGGTGTTTCTTAGCTGTTGAAATGAGCAAAAGTACCCCCACACATGAGTAGAGGTGATATTTATAACACCAGCTGAAAAACGAATCGTTATGTGCCTTTACGGGGTGACCGGATGCTCCGGTCATGTTGACCAGACGCTCCAATCAGTATATCCCGAACTCTAGTGTTTACAATGTGATCGGACGCTGGTAGTGTCCGGTCAGCACTAACCGGACACGTCTGGTCACGATTTTCCCTCTCTGGAACCTTACTGGAGTCGACCAGATGTTGCCTCTCAGCGTCCGGTCACTTGACCTCTCAGTGTCTGGTCAAACCAGACGCAATCACCTTGGTCAAATGAACTAGCCGGACCCTGCGCCAGTGTCCGGTCACACCAAAGCCAGCGTTCGGTCAGTATTTGACCCTCCATTCACTTCTAACTCTCGATCATACGTGAATGAAGTTTGCTCCATTGAATCTTAGGCATATGTAGGAGCTACCTAGTGCTAGTTTTAATAAGTGTGCACCACACCTAACTCACTAGACTCACCTAGGTCAAGCTACTTGTCCATACCCCCCTTAATAGTATGGCCAAAGGAAAAACAAAGTCCTAAACTACTCTAAGTGTCTCTTCAACTCCAATTGACACTTAGAACTAGTCCATCCTTAACCTTGTCGTCCATCCTTTGAAAATCAAAACAATTTCCATCGTAGGGGCATGACCACCTTGATTGCCTAATCGATCTCCATTACCATGACCTAACTTAATTGCCTCTACAAAATACACGTTAGTCATAGTAATCTTGTATTGTCATTAATCACCAAAACCTAACTAGGGGCCTAGATGCTATAGCAGTCTAGGCCGAATCAGGAACTGGAGCTGCTGTAGACTGAGCTGGTAGGACTATAGTAGGCTCTGATGATGCCACTGAGGAAGGGAGCGTCTCTGTAGTCCTGGTGACTGGTGCAACAGTAGAAGGACCTAGGACATGTAGATATGGAGGAGTAGGCATCCCTATCAACTCACTAAAGGAAGCACCAAGGCTTCTGGACACTATGGTCTCTAGCACTAGCAGCGAGGGCGTCTCATCTGGTGTAAAGCCCATCTGAAGCAGTGTGAACTGTGGAGCTAGCAGTGACGTAGCAAAATACTAGGACACCTGCTCTATAGGAGACACAAACTATGCTGGTGACTGTCCTTGACTCTGAAGCCCACTAGGTTGTAATGCTGGAGTCATCGAGGTAGTGGCAGTCTGACCAAGCTGGGGCAAAGGCTATGACGGTGGAGCCCCAATAGCAGTCACAACATGCTGCATAAATCCAAGGAGCTGCTGCTGCATGAGTATCTGCTGTTGATGCATGGCCTCCTGCTGCTGCTGTAGAGCCTACGTCTACTGATGTATAGCTAGCTGCTGCTACTGTTGGCGCTGGAACTCATCTTGTAGAGTCTAGAACTGAGCAAATGTAGTAGCTGTCTCTTGAGCCTGTCGTGCCTAGTCCTGCCTCATCCGCTCAAGTATAGCAAGGAGAGCGGGGTTAGTCTATGGGGCAGGTGGCACTGAGCTGGAGCTGCCGGCTTCATGGTCATGTCGCTAAGTTGGCATCCGAGGGATGGGCTGATAGTCATCATCAGAACTATCACTAGGGTCGCTCACGACCATCCCCTCCTACCGAGCAAGCTCCTCCTCTTCTGTAGCTACAATGCCTCTAATGATATCATCCTACTGGGCTACAAACTCTAGCACATCAGGACGATGGCGTGGCTGACTAGGTGCCTGTGGAGTGCTATGACGGATCATCTGTGTCATGTTATAGGCAAGGAACTCAGTCATAGCACCACTATACTCTGCAAGCATCTCTGGTGGCCTCACTATGACTGCTCTATGGATAAGCTAGGTGATCTAGTGAGCATAGGGCAACTGCCTGCGACCTCTGAAGCCCTTAGCTATAGTATCCTCCATCTCTGACAGAAGATCTCAAATATCAAAAACTGTCTGCTGCATCAGAGAGTTGATAAGCCAAAGCTGTATCTGAGTCCAGCCCTCTCTGTATCCCATCCTGGGAAGCAGTGTCCTCCTCATAATAGCCTCAAGTATGCAAGCAGTGGGATTTAGGTCACTGGGGTTCCTGCGTGATCCTTCGTTGAAAGGCTCGGTGAAGCAGTGGCGAACCAAGTCAGTAGGGGGCACATTACCACCATGAGGGCGTCTAGGGGGGTGCTGTCTGGCCATAGCACACCTCATGAAGTCTGACTGACTACTCTTGAAGTCTCAGTATCTCCCTAATCATCTAGCTTGTCAGGCGGTAGTCTATTCCTCCTAATGCGAAGTGAATATATCTATGCTGCGGATCAATCTAGAGGGAAGCATAGAACTGTCAAACCCAAGATGGAACATATAGTCCGGTTCGTCCAATCAAACCTGATAGCCCCAACAAATATGTAAGGTAGGGGCGAATGTGCTCTCTAGCTGCTGCAACTATAGAGTCAATGTGGCACACCCTCTGAGATCTAAAAACTGCCCCACTATTGAGATAGGCATTATAGAAATCCTCTTGCAGTGGAGTGTAGAAGCCCTCTGAAGCTCTCTCATCCCTCCTCGACGGAAACCATACCTCAGAATCAACAAATCTTAGCTGTTGAACCTGCTTGACCATGGCGGCCCTCAAGTCAAGATGGGTCACTAGAGGAGGACCCTATGGTCTAGGCGGTGGACGAGAACCCCTCCGCTGTGTGTTAGCCCTCGGTGTGACTGGGGCATGGGTACGATCAGAGTGGCGAAGCGGTGGCTAGGGTGCCTGCTCTATCTCCTCAGCCTACTGGCCCTCCTGAGTCTGCTCTATTGACTCTGCTGGTGGGGGCTACTGCTATGGCTCCTGCTGTGACTCCCCCTGAGACTGAGGCTCCTTAATGGCAAGATGTCGTCCCTACATCATGACAGTCCCAGGTGGACTACCATGAAGATGCTCAATACGCTCAAGTCTACCCTACGCTTCTAGTGACAGATGATCTACAATAACAACTCCACTACGTGCACCTCCTCTCTTGGCACACTCTGCGGCCTCTACAACTATTGCTGCTCTCGTTGTCTCTACATCTGGATATTTGTGCTTCTGGGTTTCTAGCTTCTTTGTCACCTTGCCTTTAGGATCTGCAGGCTGGCGAGGTGGACGTCTCGGATCCTCATCTCCTGGACCACCACCGACATTCTTCATGCGAGCCATCTGATGGATCAAAGAGGAATCAACTTCCCCTAACAAAGAAACAACTACCTCTATCGAAGATCAACTGCCGCTGACACTTTCGAGGCTTGGCCTTGATCCTTACTCATGAGCTTGGCCCCGAGTTAACTGACAACTGCCATATGATCTCAACGGCACTGACTCGCTGCACGATGGATTAGAAGGATATATAGATAAATACAATATATCTAATAGATGCGAAACCCTAGGAAGCAAGCAATTTAGATATGAAATTGAAACGCGGGGCACTGCTACCTAACGAACCGACGATCCGATAAAAAGATAAGCGACGCGTGGGGAACCATCGAATCTAGGGTTAGGGTTGCAGTGGTGGATCGGCGGCACTGGCGATTGAAATCATCGGCAAGGCTCCAATGTAGGGCACTACAGGCTTGCTTGGTGGTGGAGCTAGGGCACTGCAGTGCTAGAAGCTCATCGACGACGATGGCTCTGCAGTGGGTCACCGACGCGGTGGTGCTTGGTAGGGCACGGGCGTGGAGGAGCTGCACCTGGCGCGGTCGTGCTCCGGTGCGAGGACAGGCGATGTGCGGGCGGCGTCATGCGGGCAATAGGGAGGCAGCGGCGGCGCGAGGGCAAATAGCAGTGGCGCACGGATCTGGTGAGTTGGCGTCTAGGGCAGGGACGGTGGCGTGGAGGCGTGGGAGCGGCGATGTTGGTGTGGCGTGGAGGCAGGGTAGGGTAAGACGGCACGCAGATTAGGTTATAAGGTGACCCCCATGACTTAGATAAGAAAACAGAGAAAAGAAACCATAAGCCGCACGTTTTCTACTAACCGGACGCTCCGGTGGTAGCAACCGGACGCTACCACCCAGTGTCCGGTCGATTCCAGAGAGGTCCAAATCCTCTAGAATCACGACCGGACGCGTCCGGTGGACATCGACCGGACGCAGCCAGAGTCCAGTCACCTAGCCTTGATGTCATCATGATTGACGAACTCTGAAGCTCCTCCTAACTGGACACTGGGAAAACACTGTTTCAGTGTCCGATCACTCCTGTAGCAGCAGGTTCGCCTCCTATGAACTGACCAGACGCTAGACATTAGAGTCTGGTGCAGCGTCCGATCACTCCTTCAGCAAATCTTCAAAGTCCTTCACGCTGCCTATTCCCAATCAAGTTCCAACTCTAATAAGATCCAAATAAACAACAATTGGGACTGATGTGAGTGACCTCTCTCAAACCCTCAAGTTTTTCAAAATATTTTGCCTTAGGCTATAATTCTTTTTAAGAAAATAGGCAATAAAAGGGCAATTTGAAGACAAACGACAAACAACAATCATGCATATGCATTGCAATACTTGAAAGTAAATCTAGTTGCTTGTCAAGTTTGATCCAAGGTTAAGCTTCTTCACACGCTTTTCAGCAGATATCTTAACCATGTTAGACAAGCCCTATATGCATTATAAAGCATTAAACATGTTGTATATTACAATGCAATGCAAGGGACAACACAAGCTCAATTTTTAGTGAAATTGCTAAAATCAAGCACATTGAGCTCATTCCACAATCTACAAAATGTTGCCTCATCTAGCGGTTTAGTGAAGATATCCGCCAATTAATCCTCGGTTCTTATACCTTCTAGTGATATATTATTTTTAGCAACATGATCTCTAAGAAAGTGATGGCGGATATCTATGTGCTTGGTGCGAGAGTGTTGAACCGGATTATTTGCAAGTTTTACCGCACTTTTATTATCGCACAAAAGAGGTACTTTATCTAGAACTACACCATAGTCTAGCAAAGTTTGTTTCATATAAAGTATTTATGCACAACAAGCACCTGCGGCAATGTATTCCGCTTCGGTGGTGGACAAAGCCACACTATTTTGTTTCTTAGAGGACCAAGACACAAGTGATCTATCAAGCAAATGGCACCCTCGGGATGTGCTTTTTCTATCAACTTTGCATCCAACATAATTCGAATCGAAATAGACAATTAATTTAAATCTAGCTCCTTTGGGATACCAAAGGCCAATGCTTGGTGTGTGCTTAAGATACCTAAGAATTCTTTTTATGGCAATTAAATGAGTTTCCTTAGGATTAGCTTGAAACTTAGCACATATACACACACTAAACATGATGTCGGGCCTAGATGCGGTCAAATACAACAAGCTACCAATCATAGAGCGGTAGAGTTTGATCAACCGGGTTACCTCCCTCATCTAGGTCTAGATGTCCATTGGTTGGCATTGGAGTCTTGATTGGCTTACATTCATCTATCTTGAATCTCTTGAGAAGATCATTAGTATATTTCTCTTAAGAGATGAAAATCCCTTCTCTCATTTGCTTGACTTGAAACCCAAGAAAGAATGTAAGCTCTCCAATCATTGACATCTCGAACTCCTTCGACATCAATTCACCAAATTCTTTGCATGAATCTTCATTTAATGATCCAAAGATAATATCATCAACATACACTTGACAAATGAAGATATGCCCATCAAGCTTCTTGATGAATAGTGTGGTATCAACCTTTCCAATGATGAAGCCCTTCTCAATGAGAAAGTCCCGAAGGTGCTCATACCAAGCTCTTGGAGCTTGCTTAATCCCATATAGTGCCTTGGACAACCTATAAACATGATTAGGATATCTAGGGTCTTCAAACCCGGGAGGTTGATCAACATAGACTAGTTCATTTATAAAGTCATTTAAAAAAACACTTTTCACATCCATTTGATAAAGTTTTATTTCATGATGTGATGCATATGCAAGGAGGATACGGATGGCTTCTAATCTTGCAACCGGGGCAAAGGTCTCTCCAAAATCCAACCCTTCAACTTGAGAGAACCCCTTTGCAACTAGTCTTGCCTTGTTCCTCACAACAATACCTTGATCATCTTGCTTGTTTTAGAACACCCACTTTATTCCAATGATCTTGCACCTTTTGGCCGCCTTTCAAGAGTCCAAACTTCATTGCGAGTGAAGTTATTCAACTCTTCATGCATGGCATTTATCCAATCCGAATGTTGAAGAGCTTCTTCTATCTTAGTAGGCACAAAGCAAGAGACAAAAGAGTAATGAGCAATAAATGATGTAAGTTTTTGAGATCAAGTCATTACACCCTTTGATGGACTCCCTATGATGAGATCTTGTGGATGATCTTGAACTAGTGGTGTATTTCTTCTATTGACCACTTGAGGGGGAGGTTGTGGAGCATCAACATCTTGTGCTTGTACCACTATCTATTCATGGGAGACATGAGTATCTTCATTTTCTACTCTCCCATCTTTTTCATCATCTTATAGCACACTTGATGAAGAAGGTAGATCAATCACTTGTACATCATCTTCATCATCTTTAGGCTTGATGTCTCCAACCAGAATGTTCTTCATAGCCTCCCTCAATGGTTCATCACCTACATCATCAAGATTCTCATATGCTCCTTGGGAGTCGTTAGATTCATCAAATTCCACATCATATGTTTCTTCAACCAAGCCGGTGGCATGATTAAATACTCTATATGCTTTGGACTTTGATGAGTAATCAACAAGAAAACTAATATCACAACGTCTTTGAAACTTCCCTAGGTGTTGCCGCTTCTTATAGATATAGCATTTGCAACCAAACACCCTAAAGAAGGAGATGTCCGGCTTCTTCCCATTGAGCAACTCATAAGGTGTCTTGCCAAGGAACTTTTGAAGGAATAGGCAGTTGGATGCATAGCATGCGGTGTTGATTGCTTCCGCCCATAGAGCTTTGGGGGTGTTGTACTCATCAAGCATTGTTCTAACAAGAGTGATCAATGTCCGGTTCTTTCTCTTAACTACACTATTTTGTTGAGGAGTATATGTTGCGAAGACTTCATGTTTGATTCCAACTTCATCACAATAAGCTTCTATGTTTGTGTTGTCAAACTCTTTCCCATTGTCACTTCTTATCTTCTTGAGCTTCACTTCAAATTCATTTTGTACTCTCTTGGCAAACTTCTTGAAACAAGATGCAACTTCGGATTTGTCATGAAGGAAGAATACCCATGTATATCTTGAATAATCATCAACAATCACAAGACAATAAAGATTTCCTCCCAAACTCTTGTATGTTGTTAGTCCAAATAAATCCATATGAAGGAGTCCTAGCACTCTTGCGGTTGACATGAAAGCTTTTGTTGGATGGGTATTTGCAACTTGCTTGCTAGCTTGACATGCACTACAAAGCTTGTCCTTCTCAAACTTCACATCCTTCAACTCTCTTACCAAATCATTCTTCATAACCTTCTTGAGTGAGCTCATCTCAACATGAGCAATTCTTCTATGCTATAGCCACCCAAGTGTTGTTTTGTTGAATAGGCATGTCTTCAAGTTTGCATCTTCGGAGGTGAAGTCCACTAGATATAGATTGTTGTATCTAAATCCTTTGAATATCACATGATCATCATCCTTCTTAGATACAACAACCTCCTTCTTAGTAAACAAGCATTAGAAGCCAAGATCACACAATTGACCAATATATAGCAAGTTGAAACTCAATGAAGCAACATATAGCACATTGGAGATGAAATGGTCATTTGATATTGCCACTTTGCCCAATCCTTTGACCTTGCCCTTTGAGTTATCTCCAAATGTGATTCTTTCTTGCCCATCTACTTCTTCATCTAGTGAGGTGAACATACAAGGATCACTGGTCATATGTTGTGTGCAACCACTATAAAAACCCAATGACTTCCACCGGTCTTGTAGTTCATCTACACACAAGAGATCAAGCTTTAGGAACCCAAACTTGTTGAGGGCCCTTCACCTTCTCAACAAGTGACTTTGCCACCTAAATTTTCTTAGGCCTATTCTTGTTGGAAGGATCTAAGAACGTCACTTTTATCTTTCCACTAGAATCCTTTCTAAGCATGTACTGAGCATTGAAGGCAAAGGGTCTAGCATGCTTGGGCAAGGGTTGTGGTAGTGGAGTTTGGCACTCATGAGCAAAGTGGCCTTCTTGTCCACACTCAAAATATCTCTTTGGCTTTGGCTTTGGCTTTGATTGTTGTTGTTGAACTTAAGCCTTCTTCTCTTTATTTGCCATATACCCAATGCCACTTCTATCCATCTTCATAATGGTGTTCATTAGGAGCTCACTTTGAAGATATTTGCCTCTAGTGAACTTGCTTAATCCAATCTTGAGATGCTCTTTTTCCAACTTGAGCTTCTTGTTCTCTTCCTTGAGTGCATCACTACTTTTATCTTCTTTGAGTGCAACCTTGTTTCTTTCTTCCTTGAGTTTCTTGTTTTCTTCTTTTAGCTTTTCATTTTCAAGAATCAAGTTGCCATCATAATCAAGAGTTTCTAGCACAATGGTGTTGTGGGTTTTGAACTCTTCAAACTCTTTCTTTAGCTTTTCATTATCATGCTTGAGCTTGATATACTCATCATAGTCATTGCACTCAACCACTTGCTTGCATTTGCCACTAGATCCTTGCTCAATGCTCTCATCAATAAGATCATCACATGATGTAGCTATATCAATGTTAACAACATCATTAGTGGCATCATGTGGCTCATTGGGTAAAAATTCTTGAGCAATAACAAGGGTATCATGATTGACCTTAAGAGTGGTATATTCATCCTTTAGCTTGTTATGGCTAGTGATGAGCTCTTTGTGCACCCACTCAAGTTTATCATGTTTATCTTTGAGCTCTTTCTTAAAAGATTTGAGCTCCTTGAGTTTGGATGACATAGCATCATTTGCTTCTCTAAGCTCAACACTAGCCTTTTCAGCTATCTCACACTTAGCTAAAAGAGAATCATTCTTAATCTCAAGCTTTTCATTTTTAGCTCTAGTCTTTATAATTATATTAGTGTATTTCTTTAGTAATTTAGCAAGATCATCATAAGTAGGTGACTCATATTCATCATCGCTATCACTATCACTATCATCATTATGAGCATGATCATCACCACTACTATTATCATCATGTGATACCTTGCGTTCACCCTTGGCCATAAGGCAAAGGTGTGTAGAGGATGATGGCGGCGGCGGTGGTGAAGTTGATAAGTCAATAGCAATGGCGGCCACCTTCTCATTGACACTTTCATCATCGGATGATCCATTAGATGAATCAATGTCCGTGAGCCAATCACTGACGATGTAAGCCTTTCCACTCTTCTTCTTCTTGTGGAAATCCTTCTTCTTGCCATCTTTCTTCTTGTATGGCTTGTTCTTTTTCTTCTCATCTTCATCTTCATTGCTTGAGTCATCTTTCTTGCCCTTGTTCTTGTTCTTGAACTTGTCTTTCTTGGGCTTTGTGCATTGGTGAGCTAGATGACCAAGTTCTCCACAATTGTAGCAATCCATCTCGGAGATTGGCTTCCTTCTAGAGCTTGTGAAGAACTTCTTCTTCTTGCCATCAAACTTGATGCCACTCTTGTTGAGCTTCTTTAGCATCTTGGCGGTCTTCTTCACCATGAGAGCAAGACTTTCATCATCAACTTCATCTTTACTTGAGCTCTCATACTCAAGTCTTGCTTTGCCCTTCTCTTGGCTAGCCTTGAATGCTAAATCTTTTTCTTTCTTCTTTGTAGAGGATAAGCCATCTTGAGGTGTGATGTGCATATACATCTCATGAGCATTGATCTTTCCCAAGATTTGTGTCGGTGTAGCGGTAGAAAGATCACCTTGATGTAGCACGGTCACAATATACCCATATTTGTTAATGGGGAGGACACTCAAGATCTTTCTTACAACATCGGATGGTTGCATTTGAGTGAGTCCAAGCCCATTGACTTCCTCTACAAGAACATTCAATCATGAATATATTTCATTAGCACATTCTTTAGGAAGCATTTCAAAAGAGTTGAGCTTTTTCATGACAAGATGATAGTGTTCCTCACGCTCACTCTTAGTTCCCTCATGGAGCGCACAAATGTCTAACCATAGTGCATGGGTGTCTTTGTGGTTCCTCACCCGATTAAACACATCTTTGCAAAGGCCTCTAAAGATGGTGTTTCGAGCCTTTGCATTTCACTTCTCGTAATTTACCTCATCGCCTTGTAGGTTAGTAGCATCCCGAGGTTTTGGGAAGCCTTGTGAGGCGGCTCTAAGTATACCAACATCTAGAGCCTTAAGATATGTCTCCATGCGAATTTTCCAATAAGGAAAGTCATCTCCCTCAAAGATAGGAGGAGGTCCATCCCCGTGAGACATCTTGCTCTAGGCGGTTAAGCCTAAAAACATGAGTACGAGGCTCTGATACCAATTGAAAGAATCAAGATGCCCAAGAGGGGGGGGTGAATTGGGCTAATTCTAAATTTCTTTCAATAATTAAAACCTATGGTTAGCCCAATTAACCCATTGTGCCTAGAAAGTGTTCCTAATTGTTCTACCGCATAAAAGACTTACAACCTAAGCTCCAATCCTACTCTAGCATGGTAATTCTAAGAATATAAAGACATGAATTGAATTGCTCAAAGTAAATGCTCAAAGTAAATGCTCAAAGTAAATAGAGAGGAAGGAACACGGTGATGTTTTGCTGAGGTATCGGAGAGTCGCCACTCCCCACTAGTCCTCGTTGGAGTACCCACGCAAGGGTATAGCTCCCCCTTGATCCGCGCAAGGATCAAGTGCTCTCTATGGGTTGATTCTTCGACACTCCGTCGTGGTGAATCACCCATAACTGCTCACAACTTGAGTTGGGTCACCCACAAGCTCTATCGAATGATCACCGAACTCCCAATCACCATCAAGCCGTCTAGGTGATGGCGATCACCAAGAGTAACAAGCACGAACTCTCACTTGACCACGACAAGCCTAATGAGAAGGTGGATGCACACTTTGCTACTCTTGATCTTCACTAATAAGGGCTCTCTTTGGGATTCTTAAATCTCAATCACCTCACTAGGACCTTACTCTTCTTGGCACTCTCTAAGGTGTTTCTCAGTTGTTGGAATGAGTAAACGTACCCTCACACACGAGTGGAGGTGGTATTTATAACACCGGCTGAAAAACGAGCCATTATGTGCCTCTATGGGGTGACCGGACGCTCCGGTCATATTGACCGGATGCTCCAGTCAGTATACCCCGAACTCCAGTGTTTACAGTGTGACCGGACATATCCGGTCATGATTTTCCCTCTCTAGAACCTTACTAGAGTCTACCGGACGCTGCCTCTCAACGTCCGGTCACTTGACCTCTTAGCATCTGGTCAAACCAGACGCAATCACCTTGGTCAAATGAACTGACCGGACCCTGCGTCAGCATCCGGTCACACCGAAGCCAGCGTCTGGTCAGTATTTGACCCTCCATTCACTTCTAACTCTCGATCATACGTGAATGAAGTTTGCTCCATTGGATCTTAGGCATATGTAGGAGCTACCTAGCGCTAGTTTTAATAAGTGTGCACCACACCTAACTCACTAGACTCACCTAGGTCAAGCTACCCATCCATACCCCCCTTAATAGTATGGCCAAAGGAAAAACAAAGTCCTAAACTTAAGTGTCTCTTCAACTCCAATTGACACTTACAACTAGTCCATCCTTAACCTTATCGTTCATTCTTTGAAAACCGAAATGATTTCCATCGTAGGGGCATGACCACCTTGATTGCCTAATCGATCTCCATTACCATGACCTAACTTAATTGCCTCTGCAAAATACACGTTAGTCATAGTAATCTTGTATTGTCATTAATCACTAAAACCCAACTAGGGACCTAGATGCTTTCAGATGGGATCGAGTCGTGGGTGGCCGGACGCAGTCGCTGGTGTGGGATAGGTCGCGGGCTACCGGACGCGATTTGCTAGAGCGGGATCTGATATGAGTGCGGGGGGCATCCAATGCGACGCGGGTATAGGCATGGGAGCTACGTCTAGACAGGGGCTAGTGTCAGGACTTTCGGGCACTAGCCACGCCGTCTAAACATACGCTCTCTAGTGATTGCTGTTTAACTAGGTAGCGTGTCCGTACGTTGCTACGGGACAGTAAAACTTTTGTACTAAAAACACAAGGATCGCACGATAAAATAACAATACTATGAAAATGTTAAAGTGACATTTAATCCAAAAAACAAAATTCGTGAAATTAACATCGTCACGGAGTGCGCGGCGTCGTAGGCTCACCGACTCGGTAAGGGCCGAGCGACATGTCTATGTATTGTCTCTCCACTGTACTGAAACCTATCACACAATGCAGTAAAACTTGCATTTTGCGCAAGCATGTACATGAACATTGCTAGTTGTTCTTCTACAGTAACCCCTCTTGTACTCTTTAAAAGCCCTCTTGAACTAAGGTAATCTGCAAGTGCTTTGAAAATCCATGACTCCATACGCAAATTATGATAAGAACGATGTGGATGGCCCTCAAGAAGTTCACGTGTATATTCTGAACCACTAAGCTTTGAAGTGCAACATGGAGTTCTTGTTCTAGTTCTGATAGAAGCTAAATGGAGGGCAGGAGGGGATAGTGAGCTACTTCATAATATGTGTATCTTAGATATGTCGTGTGCACTTGCACTCTAGATCAGTTTCTTTTCCTTCCACCTCTTCTAATCGCATATACGTATATGCAGTCATGCACGCACACTGCAGATGGCTTGCACACACGTTGCTTCAATTTGTTCTTCTCATGAGAAGCTGCATACTTCTATCATCAGGACCAAAATACTCGGCGTCCATGCAGATACCTGTCGAAGTCGACAATGTTTGATCAGAGTTCACATGTTCTTAATGCAGCAGCTACAAATCTAACGTACGGCAGCAAGGCCATGAGAGCAGCTTCAGCATACATATCATCTACCAAACATATCTAGATACATGTCTAATGCGTAATCAGCAAAATTGATTGGTCCCAATTATTCAATCGTGCATTGGAGAAACATACAGAGCTGCCATGGAAACATACAAAGTTGAATTATTCAACTTCAATTTGGTTTCAATTTCAACCGTGCCATTTCACTCCTCATTCAAATAGGTTTCACACATAATCAGCAAGTGCAGGCAAAGAAGCATGTGCAACACATCTAGATTAGCTCCTCATTCAGATAGGTTTCACACATCCAGCATCCAACGCAAGAAGAGATGGGGATTAGGAGAGGAAGGTACCTACCACGCGGCCGTCTTAGCCCCCACGCGATGTAGCCAGGGCCTGCCGTGCCCGCACATCTAGCCGCGTCGAGGCCGAGCTCGTAAAGCTTCGCTGGAGATGGGAGGCAGCCGTGAGAGGGAGCGCCACCGGCGAGGGAGGAGCTCCGCCATCGCCGGCGAGGAAGGAGCGCCACCGCCGCCGCCGAGGGAGGAGCGTCGCCGCGGCCGGGAGGGATGAGCGTCGTTGGGCGTCGGGGGGAGGGAGCACCGTCGGGTGTCGGGTCACAAGAGAGACGAGGGGGGATTTTTCTTTTTTTTATTAGACGCGGTATCACAGGGGTTGGGGTGGGTAGACGGACGAACCAAAACAAATATCGCAGGGGTCGATGCATGATTATTGTTTCCTTCCATGCATGTGGCCTCAGGTGATCGATTTGTTTCCTTCAAAGTAGGCGGGGATCCTTTGAAGAACATCAACGTACCTCCCTTCTAGAGCAGCATGATTTCGATGCATGATTATTATTTCCTTCCATGCATGTGACCTCAGGTGATTGATTTGTTTTCTTCAAAACAGACGGGGATCTTTCGAAGAACATCAACGTACCTCCCTTCCAGAGCAGCATGATTTTGATGCATGATTGTTATTTTCTTCCATGCATGTGGCCTCAGGTGATTAATTTGTTTCTTTCAAAGCAGACGGGTATCGTAGACGTGGCCAGACGTACGAACCAAAATAAATCACATAAAAAAAATATCTCCACTTTATTCTTTTTCGATCTTAGGAGATTTGTGGACCTGAGGAGGCGCGTATGTGCACGCGGCCGGAATATGAAGCACCTTATCGGAGTTGGCATCGGAATCTGCAAATCGAACGGGATCGCAGCTCCCAGATGGCAACCTTCCAACGCGACGGCTTCTTTTTTTCGAAACCAGAAGCAAAGGAAGAAGAAAAAAAGTGCAGAAACAGGTCGGGCAAATCCACCAAAACCGGCCCACACCAATCTCCGGTGGGCGGGTCAGAGCTCGCAACTCGCACAAGCACCAGTGCACCACCAAACCCCAGGGCTGCCGCGCCGCCGGCCACCAGCTTAGCAACCCTTGCACTCGCTAGGGTATTTATTGGTACAATCGGGTGATCTGTGTGCCGCCGCATCGCGCCGGAACAGAGGAGGCAATGGCGTTCACGACGCTCGGCAGCTGTGGGGCGGCTTCAGTGCGGTTGGTTCCCCAGGTCAGTGGCGCCGATGCTTTTCTCTCTTTTTTCCCCGGCGATGCCTTTCTCCTTTTCCCTGTTTCTAGACTAGAAGTGGCGGCGGACACAGCCCAGAAAATTCTCCTTTTTCCACCGGCGATGCTTTTCTTCTTTTTCCCCTTTCTGTTTCTAGACTAGAGTGGCGGACCCAGCCCAAAAAAATTAGGTAGGGCGGAGCCCACAGGAGCAGGCAGGCAAGCTGCAATCGCTGCGCCGCCTAGGTGGAGCAGCGGCCGCCGGCTCCCGCTGCCCACCGGCCCCGCGCGGCGCGCAGCGCAGCCGCCTGGGCTAGGCCTATGCGCCGTCGGTGGTCCACCGGAGTCGGGAGGGGAACGGGAGGCGCACGCAGGGTCCCCGGCCACTGTGCAGAGGACCGGGGGCGGGAGGGGGAGCCACTGACAGCGGCCCGACGCCGAGCCTGGGAGCGCCGCCGTCATCGCCTGCGTGCCGAGCGCACGTGGAGAGGGAGCGGATGCTTTGCTGTATGGTCTGTGCCGGTGTGCCCTAAGGGCCTCTTCCCTCTGCTGTGATGGGCCGATGTAGGCCAGTGGCCACATGGCCCATGCTGCCTGCCGGCATATGCCCCAGCCCAAAAAACAAAAGGCCCACCACTCCGCGCGTCGTCTTCAACCTCGCGGGCGTCGTCTTCTACCTCGGTCGCTCGGCCGCTCGGCGCCACTGCAGTCCGCGCTGTGGACACTCCGGGCGGGGGTGGGAGATCCGCCCTGTTGGTGGAACCCTGTCGCCCTCGTTCGCCTCCCTGCCACCTCGCTCCCCTCCCCGCTGCTTCACTCACGGCCTCCAGCCTCCCTTCTCGTTCGTTGCCAGGCGCCGGCCACCTTTCTTGCGGCCGAGGGGACGGGATGCAGCAGGCGCAGGCGCAGACGATGGCCTCGGCCGCCGGAATCACCTCTGGGCAGATCCAAAAGGTTCTTCTATTGCGATTTGTGATGACTGAACCCTGTTTACTTTGGCGGCTCGAATGGTTCTTGAGCTTCGAATTATTATTGATGTGCTTCCGCAGTGCTGAACCGACTTTGCTTCATTATGTGACTATATGGACCTGACTGAGATGCACTTAAATACTTCTTTTCTGTGCAGAATAGAATCCTTGGATCTAATTCGAAGTCATTCACCGGTATCGTACTCAAGAAACCTCAGCAGGTGAATTAAGTTTTGCATTTTTTTCTTTTCTATATAATAGTAAGATTCTGAGGTGTATATGAAATGCTAATGAAAATGATACTCTGCTTTAGGTTGGAGCCCTGCCCCTCCATGTGAGGGGATCCATTGCTTCTTCACCGCGGAAGCTTTTCTCCCCTAAGGCAGCAGCCCCTAAATCAGGGGATGGCATACGCATTGCAGTGCTAGGGGCCAGTGGTTATACTGGAGCTGAGGTTGTCCCATCATTCTAATCTCATTTTGTATGAGGATTTTTGTCCTTGGTTCTTTTTTGCTAATGTAGTTGCTACGCTTTTGTTAACAGATTGTTCGGTTTCTAGCGAACCACCCTCAGTTCCATATAAAAGTGATGACTGCAGATAGAAAAGCTGGTGAGCAGTTTGGATCTGTATTTCCTCACTTGAGAACACAGGTGAGAACTTATCTTCTCTCTTCCTCCTCATCTATGATCTTAACCTAGTTATATCAAGAAGCAACTAAACCTCTGGGCTGTACTACATTTCTGTGCACTAGAGTTATATCATCACAACTTTATTTGTTATGTTTGTCAAAATCTTAAAATATTGTTGATTTTCTTCTGATTTGCAGGACCTGCCGAGATTGGTTGCAATAAAAGACGCTGACTTTTCAGACGTTGATGCTGTTTTTTGTTGCTTGCCACATGGCACAACACAGGTTTGTTTATTGCTATTATGTTTTTACCTTTAATTCTTCATATCTTTTATTGAATTTGTTAATACAATCTTAGACTCTGTTGTATAACGTGTGGAGCACTAGATTTTAATAAACTTTACAATGCACTGCCTAATTATAATATTTTTTATCAGGAAATTATCAAAAGTTTACCCCGACACTTAAAGATCGTTGATCTCTCAGCGGTATGCTCTGCACACACTATATTTACTTCTCTAATATGGGTACGATCTCGATTGTTGTTGATAAACTATTGCTTACAGGACTTCCGACTACGTGACATCAATGAGTACGCTGAATGGTATGGCCATTCCCACAGGGCACCAGAACTACAGGTTTCTTACTACTCCCTCCATTTCAAAATATTGGGCGTCTTAGAACTTAAAAAGTCAAACATTTTAAACTTTGACCATCAATTAGTCAAAATTTATGTATGATTCATCAATAGGTTCATAACTTACATGTGTGTTAGTAAGAATGTAAGATGTTGATTTGTAGTAATTGATTATATTATTAGAGAAATCAATAGTCAAAGTATACCATGAAAGGCCTTTTTAATACTAATGCCCCTTATATATAAAGGAAACAGATGGACTGATTTTCTCTTTAGCTTTGCCTAGTAACTAGCACTGCCTTTGCTATCTTGGCACTTGAGTTGTCATCAATTGTTCTTTATGATTTGTGCTATTGATGTCTTGTATGATACTACTAAGTTCTAAGAATTAGGTTTGGTTTTCAGAGATTTTTTATGGTTCTATTTGTGGCACTATGTTATATTTCTTAGAATTTATATCTTTACTTTAGCCTTTTTCTCCTTTCAGGAAGAGGCTGTGTATGGTTTAACTGAACTTCAACGAGATGACATAAGAAATGCACGTCTGGTAGCAAATCCTGGGTGTTATCCCACATCTATTCAACTTCCGCTTGTTCCTTTGGTAAAGGTGAGGTTTAATAGAAGTTTGTGGCATCTTACACATATCTATGTTAATATTTGTAAATTTAGATAAAATTACACTAAGTTATGCCATAGAATTGAATTGACAAAAGCATAATCTTTATGTCTATAGTACTGAAACTTTGTGTTAAAATTTCTCGAAAATTTAGTAGTATTCTCAATATCTAGCTTTTTCCTTAAGCTATTTTGTTTGCTTTTTAGGCAAAACTGATCAAGCTGACCAACATTATCATTGATGCAAAATCTGGGGTCAGTGGTGCAGGTTCGTATTTATTTGAGATAATCGATTTATTTTCTATTTCTGCTTCAACATTAAATGATTTGGTCTCTAAAACATGTGTCATTTTAGGACGTGGGGCTAAGGAAGCAAATCTTTACACTGAAATCGCTGAGGGTATCCATGCTTATGGGATAACAAGCCATCGGCATGGTAATATTTATACTCAACTAGCCATATTAATGTTTTGATTATATTTGTTGTGTTAGTGATATATATCTTACCTCATTAACAAATTGTGATTAAAATAATGACAGTTCCTGAGATTGAGCAAGGACTTACAGATGCTGCTGAATCAAAAGTTACTATCAGCTTTACTCCACATTTGATGTGTATGGTAAGCACTTAATTATACTCATCCTTTTACTTGCTAAATTCAATATTCACTTTTGTAAAATTCGATAATCATTTCTACTGGTATTTGGTAGACACGTGGGATGCAGTCTACTATATATGTTGAATTGGCATCTGGAGTTACTCCCAGGGATTTGTATGAACA
The DNA here is from genome assembly GCF_019320115.1 of Miscanthus floridulus. Taxonomy (NCBI): domain Eukaryota; kingdom Viridiplantae; phylum Streptophyta; class Magnoliopsida; order Poales; family Poaceae; genus Miscanthus; species Miscanthus floridulus. The sequence continues at coordinate 27,041,918 of NC_089581.1, read as the reverse complement.
CCTGAAGTCTACTTACGAGGTTTGTTTACTTAACCATGTAGGCTGAATTATGTCAGCTTAGGAAGGACTATAATTTTTCACTGAAGTCATCAATCTGTCTTGTGATTTTGTAGTGTATAGAGAAATATACTCTTGTTAGCACAGAGTTCATTCATCATTGCATTTTTTCAGGATGAAGAATTTGTCAAGCTGTTACATGGTAGCAGCGCTCCTCACACAAGCCATGTTAAGGGATCAAATTACTGCTTCATGAATGTCTATGAGGATAGAATTCCTGGAAGGGCCATCATCATCTCTGTCGTAAGTGCCTTCAGTCAACTTTATCGCACATAAGTATATAGCAAAAATAATATCACATACTTAAGATGCACGTAGTCCTTACAAGCTATGTTTCAACTTTGCAGATAGATAATCTCGTGAAGGGAGCATCTGGTCAGGCTTTGCAAAATCTTAATCTGATGATGGGACTGCCTGAGAATATGGGGCTGCAATACCCGCCCCTGTTCCCTTGATCTTTTGTGTCAATATCTATGATTACATTATTTAGGAGTACGAAAACCAATTTATCGTTACTGTCAAGAGGCCAGGAGCCCCACATTAGAATTCAATCAAGTCGAAGTTAGTATAGCTTCGCCTGTGTTGTTTTATCTTTATTAAGAGAATAATGGTAATGACAATTTAGCAGTACAATGGTAGTATTATGTGAGCTGCTTGGTTCCAATAAAATCATAAGCCTATATACATCTTGTACCCGCAATGTTGTTTGCTATTTTGATCATGAAATCAATATTGAGTTTGAACGCAGTTCTGAGACATCAGCTATCCTTGGCATCACTGGATATAGTTATGGTGTCTTTTTTTTTATTATGTCCAAGCAAACTTTAGCCCATTACAGTTGTACTTTGAGAAGATTGAAATGTCTCTTAGTATAATTCTTAAGTTTCTCAGTATAATTCTCAAGTTTTATCATAGAGCTGCATGGACCATAGCATTGCTATAGGCCCTGTTTGGAACGACTTAAGTTTTAGGAAAGCCAGCTTTTCACCACCTTCCCACAATAGCCACTTATTGGAAATTCTCGAGCCTAAAAAGCTATCCGTTTGGTGCATTAACTTTTCTCCTCCAACTCTCATGCCGGCTTCCATGGTCGGATCTCGCGGATCTCAGTGATGAAGATGAAGAGAAGGTTGTGGGTGTTAGCTTTGGGAGGAGAGGCCTTACGAGATGATGAGGTTGGGGAGGGAAGGGAGGGGGGGGGGGGGGGGGGGGGGGCGTCGGGAGCTCATCCACCAGCGTGGAGGCCACGAATGGCAAGGAGGCGAAGGTGAAGGAGAAGGTGACGGCAGATGTGGAGGAGAGGGCAGTGGCAAAGGGGAGGTCAGGGTGGAGGAGAGGGTGGCGGCCGGAGAGGAAGTCAAAAGTGGAGGAGTGGCAATGGGCAGCTCTCTTGGGAGGCGTGGGCGACGAGGAGGAAGGCGCGACATGGGGAAGGAATTGCGGGGACGAGGAGGGGGCGCAGGGATGAGGAAGAAGCCCTTGCTAAAAATTGCTACCGAGAAGCTTGGCGTTTGGGGCAACCTTGGCTTATTTATGATGAAAAACTGCCTGAGAAGCAGATCCGAACAGGGCCATAGTAATGCAAAGTCACCGGTTGGTCAGTGCAACTCTCTTCTCAACGATCATAGATGCCATAGATGACATGGTAATGCAGGTGGTTAGTTATAGCATATTCTTTTTTGAAGACTATCATAGTACTATGATTTTCATGCAAGTCAAATTAGGCCCCATGTTTTCTTAAAATTATCTCAATTAAGTTGCAATGGTAGTTTTGCTTTTTGTGATTTGGGCTAACTGTAGAGTTGAAGCTTGGCCCTTATGACATTTGTCACTTTAGGGTAGTCCTGATAGTGACCGAAGGGGATCTAGGTCCTGATAGCATGGTGAGCATGCTAGGCTGCCATCAAATCGAATCTTGCAGTTTATATATGGCAAAAAAAAAGATGTCCTGTGTTTAACCTCAATCCCCCCTTGCTCTTAGAACCATCGAGTGGTGCCATCCTGAGCTACAAAATGTATATTGTGAACTATGTCAGGAGGTAGTTTTCATTCGTCAACTTTTATTATAAATTCTCATCGTTCTCTTCTTCGATTATCTTGAAACTTGTGACAAGTACAATTCTTACTGCTATTGAGTTTTGGATCAGGTTCAAACTTCAAAGACATCCATAAGCAAATTTACCGTGGCCAAATGTCAAGTGCTACATATATAGCTAGGAGACTACAAGTAGATGCCAATGTTGTGTATTTCTCAGCCAGCCCTTGATACCAAAATGGAACTGTAAACAAATTGGCATTATAAGCACAAGTAGACTTGCAGCGATGTAATAATATATAGTTGTATTCTGACTTGACCATCACTTTGTGGCCCTTAGCTATTGTTTTTGCAAGTGGCTCTTCATTTTTTTTAATTGGCATTGGATCTAGTTGAAGAATGCATCTAACAGTTTTTTTTCCAGTTAAAATCAGTTGTGTTTGGTTTCTTCTGACTGCTGATCAAAGATGCTGTATATTGTTTGACTTGAAAAATGCAGTTGACCTTAAGTTGTTTATGCTAGCCTTACTTCTATCTCAATATATAGTTTCTATAAAGGTTGTTTTTGTTTTGTTTGACTTCTTGTGTTAACTGATGCTTATGATCTATTTTAAGCTACTATATATTATATAATATGTGCCTTTGGGAGGTACATGGACATGGGCTCTGTGAGGGCAATGCTCAGTTCCTGTACGGTCCAAAAAAAACAAATGTTATCTGAGTAATGGCAGCATTGTAAGAGCAAACAACATTTATTCTGTTAGTGTGTAATTTGACCGTAGCAGCATTTATACTGTGTACATAACTCCTGTTTTGTCCTTAAGTTAATAAAATGGTAGACTATTTATTATCGAACGAATTTGAAAGAAAAATGTTATCGATTTAAGTTAAAGTTGGATGCCATCCATCTTAGACTTTTATAAAAGATTTGACCAAGGGGAGGGACGTCCCCCTGATTTTCATCTTAAGAAGTTGGTGCCGTGACTCGAACCCGGGCTGGCTCAACCAACCGCTTCTTTGGCGTGTTGTGCTGACCAGTTGCACCGTGAGAGTGTTGGCATCTTAGACTTTTATAATTGTAACCTTGAGATCTTTATTGTTCCATAGGCGTGTCTGCAGAGATGTGGTTCTGATGGATTGAAGTGATCTAACTTCATGCAATGCATCTACACGGATAAATTATGCAGCAGCATATACAATTTATCATCCAATTGCAACAGACAGTCGACAAGCCTATTATGGGTATGTTGTTAACTTCATGGGTTTCTTTTTCTCACCTGTGCTTTTGTAGGTAGATTAATGTTACCTGCAGCAGGAGGGGCTCTTTGAATATTTGTACACCATGATAATAACATATCTTGCTGTTAATTCTTGTTGATTCTAGTTGGCCATAGATACAAAGCTCTCTTTTTTATTGCTGCTATAGCTAACTTCTCTGCAGCGTTTTTTTAACTGGATCTTCTCTGCAGCGTTGCTGCTGTGTAAACATCTGTAATGCAGACAACTAAGAAGCGAAGTTTATTGTTTAGAATGCAGTATAAATGTATGGAGAGCTTTTATTTACAGATCTTTGTCATTTTTTCTTCTATGTCGCATTATTGGTAGTGAAAACTACTTAGAAATTTCGGGCGCTGCTGCCTGAAACGCTAATTAACTAAAAACTGGTAATGCAACAGTTGATTTTTTTAATTTACATTTAGACATATCATTAAATAGTTGATATTTGAGTATGCCATTATTTCAAAATTTGTGGAGAATCAAATCAAGGAACAGTATACAAAACCAGACATGTCATTACCTTTTCTTTTCTTTTCATTGAAAGTGACATTATTTTGAAAAAATGGTGCTAGTATAAAGGGATCACGATAGAGAGCAAGGGACTCCCTCCTTTATTTCTATTTGATGTTTTAGACTTCAACATCCCTTTTTCACAGAAAGGGTAAGATGGAAAACAAAAGAACAACATTGTTTTGTACATGGCCGTCACGTTCATATAAAAGAACAGAAGATGGACACATGCGGCTATTAAATTTGTTTCTATTGCAATCACAGTGAATTCGGTTTTCTCCTAAAGGACCCACTTTTAATACTGTTGATGGATGGGCAAAAAGACTGTTTCTTGTACCATGTAGCATACACCTAATAAGGTAGGTAACAACTTAGGAATATGTAACAATGTATTTTGAAAAAAAAAAATTATTTCCAGAAGACAGTTATTGAACTCCACCGGCAAACTTAAGTACTCCTAAGTTCACTTTGGCTTTGTCCTAACTTCTAAGTCAGACATCTCTAACTTTTGACCAATTTTTTAGAAAAAAATACATTAACATCTACATGTTCAAAGAAATGCACTATCAAAATATATTTAATTGAGAATTTAATGAAAGTAATTTGATGTTATGGTTGTTGGTGCATTTTCCTATAAACTTGGTCAAAGTTAGAGAAGTTTTACTTAGGACAAAACCAAAGTGAAGTATAATTTGGAACAGACGGTGTAGCTTTAGATCTGCCATAGTCATCTACATGGATAAGTAATCCTACTCCCAATTTTCTTAAGAATGCAACAGCGAAACCATTTCTCCAAGGTCCATGCATAATTAGCTGAGATTTTGTCCTTTCATGTATATTTTAAGGGCTTCATAGATTAATCTTGAATTCTTGATGCAATTTGGCTTCTCCACAGATGAGTTATTTATCTTCCTTTTTGGCTATTATTTGTTCTTCATTTCTTTCGTTTTAATGTATCAAGATTTCTATATTGTAACATTTGAAGGTGCCATAATCATTCGTGCAACTGGAGCTATAAGAACAGGGCTTTAAACAAACCGTATGTTCTTGTTTTCTTTATTTTTTCCTTGCCAGCATTTAGCTATATTGTTTATTTTGCCTCTTGATCCTCTGCTTGGAACAAAGAGGCAGGAAGAATAAGTCATTTTTGGGTCACGAAAGGACACTCCAGAACTACAATCATTTTTTAAACTGCTGCTAGATCTGAGTCATGTGCAGCCCTTATTTTACTATTGATGGGAAGTTCAGAATCAGATCACCCAATGACTTTGGTTTTTCAGGCATTGCAATACATCATTGTGCAGGGTTACTAGAAGTTCACATGCTCCGTGAATTTTTAGATGTGTCATAATCTGAAAAGAAAAGGGAAAGATCTTTTGAAACTGCTGTATTAGTGAATCATAACTATGGCATCTTGGAATAGATTTCCTTATTTTGCATAGTGTCTAGATCTTTATTGCATTGTTTTTAGCACCCAAGGAAAAGATCCAATAAGAAAAGGGAAAGATCTTTTGAAACTGCTGTGTTATTGAATCATAACTATGGCATCTTGGAATAGATTTGCTTTTTTTGCATAGTGTCTAGATCTTTATTGCATTGTTTTTAGCACCCAAGGAAAAGATCCAATTTGGTGCAGTTTTTATGTCTCAAAGGTTGCTATTTGATATCTTAGAAGTTCTAAGAATCTATCAAACAGAAATTCCTGCAATGGGCAGCAGGCAAAAGTATTGGTGTTAATGTGAGAGGAGGTGGTGATGATTGCTTGTTGGTTGTATTCCACAATCCTTAAGGGCAGTATCATAGTAAAGGAGATACTTACAACTGGGAACATAGTAAACTGACTCTAATACCCTTTAACAGCTGGAACTGTGGGAAGCTTATAAAAATGGAAAACGACAAACAGTCTGGTGTGTGCGCACCCCCCCCCCCCCCCCCCCCCCCCCCCCCACCCCCACCCCCCAAAAAAAAAGGTCTTGATTTGTGGAGGGACTGGCAGTCCTTTTTGAGCCCCCCTAAAGGACGCTAAGACTTGAGTTCCATCCACCATGTTCGTGCAAGCCTCTCTGTTTCAGTATCAGTTTATTATCTTATCGTATTTTCTTTCCAGTAATGTTTCAAATGATCTCGTAATGCCCCATCCTGTATTATTGTTAGGATAAACCCATGCTATTCTTGGTTTTCAACATCAGACTCATTTTTCTGTCTCCATAATGCTTGAATGGTGGAGAAATCCCTTCAATCATTGTAAACAGCCTTCAGGCACTGGCCACTCCAACCTCTGATTCGCTTGACATACAAATCGTGATCTTTGATAAGTCACTATCTCGCCTACCAACTAGCAGTTGACATTTTCTAACCTTATAATGTGTGCATCTGCAGACAACACCTGGAGCGGTTGCTGTCACCACAGATCATCCCCAGCCATGGTGATCCATTCTTTAGTGATGATTACATTTGAAAGTTCTGCAACTCTCGGGTTTCCTCAACCTCGTCATCAGTATAAATCACCTCCAACAGCCCCGCATTTTTTCTTCACCAACCACATCAAGCAGCATAGGGCCTCATATCACTTCTACTATCCTTCACATCCCATACTGATAAAAATGGAGTCTGGAGGAGTGATTGCAGAGCCAAGCTGGAGTTCGCTTGATGTACCATTGCAGGCCGAGTCGGAGATAATGGAACAGCTGCTTAGTACCTTCCCCTCCAATGGTGAGGAAGATCACCAAGAGTTTCCTTGGCCAATTCAAGCTTCCAATTCATTTTATTTCCATTGCAATGTTAGTGCAAGTACATATAGCTCCACGAGTAGCAATGGTCCTGGTAGTTTCAGCCTTATTATGCCATCTGAACATGGGGGCTACTATTTAAGTGATTCCTATGCTGCACCACTGCACTTAAACATGGTTCAGGACCAAGGTGCAGCTCTGTTCATGGATTCCATTCTTAACCCTTCTTACGGTAGCTGTGATTCAAGCTGTGATGATCTTGGGGATTCAAGCATGAATCTGCTCGATACCATTGGTACTTCTGACAAGAGAAAGCACCTGGAACAAGGCAAACTGGATGGCCACACAAGAGTAAGTATTTTGTGCAATTATTTTACAACGAAAATGCATAAGCATTGTTTTTTGAAATGAATCCCAAATGCAATGTGGATGCTGATTTGATGATATTTACAAAATCCAGAGTCGGAAATATGCAAAGAAGTCTGATTCTAAGAGGGCCAAGAAGACCATGCAACGGGAAAATGGACAAAGCTTGAGTTCCTGCACCTTTGAAAATGACTCAATTGCTTCTCAAGGAAGCCCTGTTTCTGATAAGCCGGGTGGCAAGACTCAAGCTGACCGCCGGTCAGCAACCGAGTCCCAGAGTCTCTACGCAAGGGTATTATTCTAACTCACTGTTAAGGAACGATAAGTTTGTAACTGAAAATTGTCAATTACTTATGCTGTTGTTAACTGGATGTAGAAAAGGAGAGAGGATCAATGAGAGGCTGAGGATATTGCAGAACCTTGTACCAAATGGAACCAAAGTAAGCTTCTGAATAAAGCATCACTTGCAATAACTATAGGCTTCAAAAGAAATCGCACAGCTCAAACGGCAATATTTGTGTCGCGTACTCGCCTTGCAGGTAGATATCAGCACTATGCTTGAAGAGGCAGTGCAGTATGTGAAGTTCTTGCAGCTTCAAATCAAAGTGAGGCCATTCGCAGTTTAGTTATGTTCCATTTTGGAATGGTCCATGTCAATGTGTCACTGAACTAGTTTTTTTTTTTTTTTTTTTTTTTTTTTACTCTCTGCAGCTCCTCAGCTCTGACGAAATGTGGATGTATGCTCCGATCGCATACAACGGGATGAACATTGGAATTGATCTGAACCTCTCTCAGCGCCGATAAACTTCTAGCATGCTGGAGTTGCAGAAAGTTTGGCATATTCTACTTACAATATTATTCTGATTCCTAGACTTAAGAACACTTTTGAAATCTTTATCACTGACATGTTCCCGGTCTGATCAATAAGCCATTCTGGGTAATCCAACATTTTCGACGAAAATGAAGGTCGGAAACCTGTTCAGTTGTTTTTGGGCAACCAGCCTGCAGTTACCGAAGAATTAGTTTGTATGCCCACAAGGATATGGCAAAAGATGTGTAGTTATTGTACACCGGGTGAGGCTCTGAAACTTGTCAAGACAAGAAAGGGCAAGCAGACTGTCGTTTCATTCTTTCTTTCTTTCTTGTTTGCTCTGGTAGCAAATTTCTGTGTACGAATAAAATAAAGCAACTTTGTGTGTTGGGTTTAGCTGGCACTTCGAGTTGGAGAGGTATAAAAAGCAGTGCAGTTCTGGATCGTGCAACATAGTGAAGGGTCGGTTAATTCGTCATGGCTGTTGCAAATTGTATTATTTGTTGTTGTCAAAAACTCCAATTGTAGCTAGTTCATGAGAAAGCGTGGAATATCTTGGGGATACTATACTATCTCCGTCGTTGGGTGTTAGTGGAACCTCTTTATATGTGCCGGCTATTGACCATACTGCGCTAGCATCCACATGTCTGATCCGGGGCGCTTGCGTCACACGGTGCCTGCGAGCGAGCGAGTGCCCTAGCAGCGGGCCCGTGCTGCTAGACCATGCGTGAGGACCGCTTGCGTCTCTCGCTTTCTACGCATTTCTTATGTGTAACACTCCGATCTATTCTTAAAATATTCAGATGTAACACTTGTAATATAAAAAAACACTTGTAACATACAAAACTAAACATGCGTCTAAAACACTTGCAAAAATAGTTAAAAACCATTGCAAACATATGCAACACCCAGATAAAACACTTGCAACGTATGTGTGAAACATATGCAGCACCAGATAAACACACTCACACCATACGTCTAAAAACAGATTAAACATTGAGAACATACGCTTGCAACATACGTGTATAACCATCGTGTCGGCACGAAAATGCGTCGACACACGACAAGCTGGAAGGATCTGCTCGATGGAGCTGGAGATCCGCTTGGCTTCAACGCAGGGGTAACCGATCCTGCAAATTTCACCCTGCAATTGACAAGGAGAGAAAGTTTATCAATAATTTAAGATATAACATGCCGGTCTTTGCCCAGACAGTTGCAAGTGTGCCGTTTCGAGAGCAGCCAGACGAGAAAATCGACTAAATAACCGATACACATAGAAATCGGCTGTTACAGACAGTAAAGCTTATAAATCGTGATTAGTTTTATGTTGATAAGTACAATGCCTGCAAACGTAAATGAGATCATCAGCTAGGTGGATATTACCAGTATGAATCGTTGAGCCGATGAATCTAATTAGGAAAAGATATATCACGCAAACAAATCGATTGTCTAATACCAATGGATCTAAAAATGCTCTGAATCTAATCTGTTACCATCAACAGTGAGGTTTGACCAGATCGATGGCAGCTATGATGATAATAACAAATTAAAACCGAATAATCCATAAAACTACCTATACTTCGACAGGCTTTTCGAAAGACATGCTATACGTGAAGGCTCAGATAAATCGACTGAAATAGCCGATTCAGGTGAAAGAGGACTATAGCGTGTGAACAATCGACTATTTCACATGGACAAACCGATGGACTCATCAGACTTAACCTACTATCTCTAACAGTGGGGTTCGACCGGATTGATGCAGCCGTGATAAAGACAACAAATCAAACCCATAAAGTACATAGATCTATTCACGCTTAACAGAATTATGGACACACACTGTAGGCGTTAAAACATAGGCGATCGGCTATTTAGCCGATGCAGGCATAGCAAACAGCTAAGGTCATGCCTAATCAGGAACAAATCTATTAACTAGCATCCTCCAATCTATAATACCATCAGTGGGGATCGACCGGATCGTTACAACCATAATGGTGAACTATAAACTAGATTCAACTAGCCAGCAGACCTCTTCAAGATTATGCATGCCTTAACCGCGTACTATGCACGATCAAGATCGAAATAGAACGACCGATGAAACATAACCCGTTGCTCAAAGTAAGAAATATCGTGTTGTAATAAAGCGAACGACGGACTGAAGGGATATAAGGCCGATCTAAATCGATCTTGACCGGGCGGATTTATGTTGCTGCAAACTAATAATAATGAAAACATCAGCAAGATCGGTAACTTAATGAATCTATCCGAAGGACGCCACCATTAGATAGAGCCGATAACTTGATCTTAATCTAGTTCGAGCAGTGGAGGTCGACCGGATCGATACAGCCGTACTTGAACTAGACAAGAGTTGATAACTAACTTATACTAAAGTTCACAGTGGAGGTCGACTGGATCGATGCAGCCGTACAAACCAAAGTATAAGCCATGATGGTACTTATAGACAAGCCGGAGGTCAGCTAGACCGATGCAGCCCTGCTTGCTGAAGAACTCACCGAGATCTACTATACTCCTACTCCTAAGGGTTGGCCGGAGCTGAAAAAAGGTAAATTGTATTTGATTGATTGGATGTCCTTTTACAATAGCTGGGGTCTAATATTTATACCTAGAGCCTAAATATGAATCCTACTCAAGTACGACTCATTACAATCTTTGGTATAAAAGAAAACATTCCTATCTTAAGATAACTTAAACCCTAATCTTTTCTTTTTTATAGAGTCTAATATGTATTTCCCGACACCAACCGTAGCTCATTATCGTTATCTGCTAACATCATTCAAAGAGAGCCGATTCCTGTTTGCATCTGAATCAGCTAATATCGATCCTTATGCAATCGATTCCTTGATCGGCATAATTTTGAAAGCTTCGAGTTCCCGCGTTCTTCTTTCCAAATTCTGGTATAAACACATGCCTCCCAATTTTGGGATAAAAATGATTTTATTCCAAAATTCCTATTTATCTGTTTACCACGCAGCAACCGTTTTATTCCAAGATATACGCGTGACTCCTGACTTCCCGACCCGAGTTTTATATAATATCCCAATAGTATCTTTTCCAACTCACTTGGCCCGTTCACTTTCCCCTTCTTTCTCGAGCAAATCCTAACAACCGACGCCGCCATCGCCAAAGCCTCAACCCTAGCAAATCTTCTGCCCCATTAAGCTTCTATTCGAGCGATCTTCCTCAGATTCAAATCCATTTCAGCTGCAATGGCAACCAACGACCACTTCCCTGAGGTATGCTTTCAAGTCTCCATCTTTCAAGTACCGATCGCTACCCTGTATTTTCTTTCTTCTCAAATTTGTTTCATCCGATTTCTAGAAAATGAGGAACGAAATCTTGATTCCATCAGCTGTTGCTTCCAATGTTTATTTTGTTGGGCCCATAGGTGACTCTGATCTATCTGATTTTATCCATCAAGAAACCCACCAAATCCCTTTCAAATAATCTATAGTGGATTCATCTTCCTAGAACACCAAGACTCTCTTCAGAAACTAGTCCAAAATGCCTAAGGTATGGAGAAATTAGTTTCGTAGGGTGTCCAAAAAAAGATGGAGATTGGGAGCTTTATGATCTGAATCAATGCTTGACACTTTCATTGTCTGGAATAGAAAAGAATGATCCACTCCTGATTTCTGCATCTTATTTCTGGTCCAACACCCTAAATGCCTTTGTTTTTTTGTCATGGCCCAATGACTATTACTTTGGCCGAGTTTATATGCTGACCGGCCTCAAAATAACAGGATTGATGTAGCCTTATGACTTCTTAAGTGCTGGATCCAAGAAATTAGCCAAAATATTAGACTGCACAGGATGGGCCAGTTATATTCTGAACCACATCGGAGACGAATCAACCGTTAGCGAAAAAGAATATGTGGCCTTTCTGAACATGTGGTTAGAAAAATTCATCTTCTGTGGGTCATCTTGTGGTCCGACTTACAATCACAAACTCATGGCAGAGCATCTGGCAGTAGGCAAGGATATCCCTCTTGGAAAGTATCTTCTAGGAGTTGCTTATTATCTGATGCACCAGGTAGCCGCCCAATTACTGAAGAATGAACCGATGCATACTATCAGTGGCCCTTGGTGGCTGATACAACTATGGCTCAACCTGTATATGCACAAGATTGTAAAGCCTGATCTCAGAAACCTAAGTTTTCCTTCCTCCAATTTTGATGAGGAATATAGAGGCGAAGAAGAAAGAACCCATCAGTACATGAGCCATGGTGAGGTTGTATCGGCCACAACAATCGATATCGATGTTGGCCACCTCTTCAAAAAGTTTTACAGAGGGTTTGACGCAGATATCCTAACTTGGCTACCATATGATGAGGATGAGAACAATGAGCTGATCTTCCCATTCAAATTTTGATTTGAATCAGGCTGTTCGGACGAGATGGTGGCTACAATCTTTAATTCCTTTATCAAGCCTTACGTTCTTCCAACCGAATTTCATCATGGTCGTGACAAAATGGCTACAGACTCCTTCCTTCCAGGCAACCTTCCAACTTATGAGTTTTACAACCCTTCTATTGTAGCTCATCAGTTTGGTCTTGGTCAATTGCCTTCTCAACTGTTCTTCAAGGATATATTGAGGCCAAGAGAAGGTATCAGTGAAGTAATGGAAACTTCCAGAGTTTTTCAACTAGGATGAGATCTCCCTTCTCTTTACTTGCATGACTGGGCAAGAGTCAATTTCTCTTCCAACCTTTTTGACTCTTGGTGGCAAGAATGGCACTCCCATCTCTTCTGTGGGCCGGCCCATCCTAGATGCATAGCCCTGGATGTAGAGTTTGCTTCTGACAGTGAGGTAATTTACTATTCTCTTTTAGAAAAATTATTCGATGACCCCCTGCCAACTGTTCTAACAAATCTTTTTTAGGACATTGAGTTTGATCCCCCAAGCTTGGATAGGAAAGGGCACCCCATAAATTATCAGCCACCATGCCTAATCTCAAGAATAGGATCAGCTACGCCTCCATTGAAGAAGCTGATGAAAACTCTCGTTGCCCCCGCAATCGTAACGTATCAATCTTCAAAGCGCAAGGCAACTCAAGGGACAACCTAGAAAACCGTTATTGGGAAAAGACTCTATAGAACGAGACCATCAGCTGCTCAGGTAAACAATTCATATTCTTCTCAAACTGATATTCAACTTCTAATCCTGTTTCATCACAGTTATCAAACATTACATCCCAATCTTCTCTAGGTGCGGAACTGCTATCCCAGGCGTTTGATTCAGTACCAAACGAACCTTCATCGGCCAATCCTCAAAAGGAGCTAATTTTGGTTGAAATAACCAATGCTTCTAAGACAACAGAAGATGTAAGTCCTTTCATTTCACCCCCTAATGCTGCTAAGGCATTTTCTTTAACTTCTTGATTTTATTAAGTTTTCGCCCTTCATCTGACCATTTATCATGCCAGATACATTCTGAGGAAACACCCATGCAAGAGCTAGAGTTTTGCAGTCCACCTATTGACAATGATCCTATTGACATTGAGAATAATCCCGTTGTTGACACTCATACTATCGATTCCCCAGTTCAATAACAACCGATGGTAAGAAAATCATATATCCCTTCTATCCTTCCACAATAATCATGAACTAAAAATTTTTCTTGATATTTGTAGATACCAACATTGAAAGTTCAGAGCCGATTCAACTAGAGATTATTGGTGCATCATCAGTTGTTCCTCCTCTTCAGACAGAGGTTACCACAGAAAAGGTATTGTATCCATTTCACCGTTCATTTTGTTATAAACTGATCCAAACCTCCTAATCAAGATTCTCTTATACATAGGCACTCAATCTTCTAGCTCTGAGCTACTCTTTTAATCTCGAGGAGTATCTAGATGAAGATGAAATCAGCTCGTCAGCCACCTCTAAGGAAGCTTTGTTAGAAGATACCAGAAATCGGCTAAGGGATATATTGCTAATGTTTGAGAAGAATTTAGCCGATTTGGTCTAGGACACTGATTCAATGTAGAGAGTCTTCATGGCTATTAAGGGTAATCCATCCCTAGTTCTCTCTAGAGTCTTGTCACCTTTATCCATTATTGAAGATCAGGCCCTAAAGGTGAAAAGGTCTTAGAGGAATTTGTCCGACCATGAAGCTTCATTGGCCAAGAGGAACTCCAACAGGCAAGAGGCTAAAGAGCCGACACAGTTGATTGATGATTTGAAGAATTCCTCCCTCAGGATCGACCCAGAGTTATCTCAATTGGAAATCAAGCGTGCAGAACTTGAGAAGGAGCTGGAGAACGTAAAGGCTACCATTGATCGCCACAAGTCCAACTTGGTTCAGATACCCGATGCCATCAAGCAAAAGAAATAAGAATTGCTGGCCAAAGTCATAGAAGACAGGGTCATCCACAGTAGCCTCGAGGACATTCCTGGATCAACTGAAGAAGACAAACAACAAATCATAGAAGTTGATGTTATCCGGCTAGAAGTATTAAAAGCAATACAGGATGTTCTAGACTTATGATCTGTATATCAATGTGTATCTTGTGTAAAATCAACGATAACCATATTTTTTGTTGCCTCGTTGTGTTTCTTGTTTTTGGCTAAAGAGCTGATTTGAAAATAGCCGATTCCAAACTTCTAACCTTAATCCGATTAAGTCTGAAAACATAGCCTTTGTTAAGAGAACCCCTTGATCTTCTATCCTTAGCCACCCAGCGCTGTATTCTCTTTGGCATTAGTGAGGTGGCGCTTCGCCTTCTATTAATTGCGGTTGCCTTTTATACGTCCCGAGGCGTCCACCTCCTCGCTCTGTGGCTTCAAATATCAGCCAAGGGCTCCGGCCTTGAACACATCTACACTCGCAACTGCTCCTATTCCTTTGCACTTCTCTGCCGTCATAACCTCTGTAGCGGCCTCCTTCCTCTCTTGTAGATCCAATCAACTTCATGGCCAACGAGGACAACCGTGGCAAGCATGCGGCAGAGGAGATTTTGGAGGAGAATATGCCTGTGAACCAGTGCCTTCGACGCATGAGGTGAGATTGACATCTTCTGTTCATGACAATGAACTGTTCTGACTTATCTATAGGTTCATTTTGAATGATAGTCTTCGTCCTCTCCCTAGGGCCGGCGAACCTTCTAACATTGCATCTTCTGCACCGATCTTGTCATTGGATTCCTCTGATTCGTACAACGGCGACGACGCCTGGCGTTTCCTCCAAGAGTGGAGGGCAGCCCAAGACTATTATTTTGAGGCAACTTAGGAAAATGGCTAGCTTGAGATCTGCCTCAGGGTTTCTCAAGCCACCCTTCACACCACCGAAGAAGAGGCCAGTGTTGCTCGGGCGTGGCTGGCCGAGTCTGACGCCATGGTGGCAGGTAAAATGAATTCCAGGAATGCTTTTATTATGATTTCCATTATCTTTATACTGATAGCTCTCCTATTTCTATGATTACCAACCCTGACGGTGCAGTTGAAGTCCCTCCAACTGGCAGCGAACGCGGCCACGGATGATATCAATGCTCACCTCCACGACGTTCTGGCCTACGTTCTGGAGATTGCCCTCTATGGTGTCCGTCATGGCACTGGCCGCGGCGCACGTCCAGACCGAGCATGAACTCCACACCATGGAGACTGGCTTCCTGATGGGTGACAGCCCCGAGGAGCATGAGGATTTGATCAAAGAGTTTGTCATCGCAGCAGAGGCCATTGTGGACATTACATCCACTCAGGATGTAGTGAACAAGGTCTTTGATTAGTTTGCATTTAGGGCAAACTAATGAATAAAATCGTCTGCTCTTCCATGACCGTGTCTCAGTACAATGTCCTTGTATATGTCATGATTGTCTTTGTTTTTGCTTTTGCTCTATAGGTGATATATATCGTATCAGCATTTACATCTTCAGGTTTATTTTTGAACTAAAGGCGATACCCTTCTGGTACCAGCTATTAGAGCGATGACTAAATGAATCAGCTATCAAGTGTTGATCCAAACGCTAGGATAATATCCCTTCAAACATTTCTCGCATCAGAACTTTTTAGACCAAAGATTAAATAGTTGATCGATCTAAGCCAAGCATCTCATCAAGCAGAACAACCTCTGATAAATTTATCAACTCTGGCTTGTACTCAGGATCCAATTTAGCGCTTACACACGTTGGTCTAGGCTTATCTTCATGACTAATGTTTATTTCCCTTAATCCACCGGCCGACACGAAGCCATGATTATCCATTAAAACAAACTCTCAGAGCCGATTGCTTGGATCGGTTGTTGGCCTTCATTACTGATCTTAATAAAGCCTCCTTCCCACAGCTTGCTAGAAAAACACTCGAAGTCTTCTAGCTCCCAAAACACTAGATCGGCTGTTGCGATACTCACAGATTCATCAACGTGAACCAGCTCAACATCATCTCCATGCCATTGAATCAAGCACTGATGCATGGTTGATGGTACACAACAGTTTGTATGAATCCAATCACGACCAAGGAGTAAACTGTATGAACCTTTTCCATCGATGACGAAGAATTTGGTGAGCAGAGTCTTACTCCCAATTGTCAGTTTAACGTTCATTGCCCCTCAGGTCTTAGAAGCATTACCCCCAAAATGTTTAAGCATCATGTTGATCGCAATCAAATCTCCTGGTCCCTTACCAAGTTTATGAGAAGTGGTGTAAGACATAAGATTGATAGAAGCACCTCCATCCACCAATATCTTGTTCATCGGCTTTCCATCAACAACACTTTTTACATATAAAGCTTTTAAGTACCGATGCTTGACTGGCTCATCGAATATAGCTTGCTATATAACTGTTAACCTAGCAACTATTTCCTCATACTCTGATTCATCGAAGTCTGAATAGACCTCTTGATCTGCTGGAGCTCTGAATTCTGATGCCAATAGAAAAGCTATTTGAATATTAGCCGATGGTTGCCTTCTATCGGCTGTTCGCTTAGCACGCCATACTTGAGGTCTACCAGATGCTTGAGCCTATTCTAGTTCTTTGTTCCTTAGCCATTGCACTCTTCTTTTCTAGCTTCTTGTCAGACCTCCTAGACACCATTGGCCTTCCTACCAAACATATTCTTCTTCATTACTTTCTTCTTCATAATCAGCCCAGTTTTGATCAATAACTCGCTTTCCTAGTCGATCATGAACACTTCTATTTTTAAGCATCGATCCATGTTATTATGATGATACTCATCTTGAGCATGGATAGACCGGCGGTTGGCTTAAGATTGCTTGAACTCCCAATATTGCTCGCTGCATTCTGGACAATTATTTCTCATAGGCAATTTCAAACATTCGTTCTAGCAATGTTTGAAGAAAGGACAATTCCAATATGATTCAGCTTGCTTTCTTTCATGCCTCTCTTTTTCCTGTCGATGCTGATTTTCTTACTCTTCTAACCAATATTGATAATCCTTTTCCTTCTACCACTGCCATTTGTTCAACAAAATTCAAGATGTAACACGCGGCCTTGTCGCCCCATCCTTCGACATTTCTCCCTACTCATATCGGCTCTTTTGTTGATCACGACGCCTTCTAATTTCTCTATATTCATCAGCCGATATTTGCATCTCGGGATCGACTGTTCCAGTTTCTTTTGATCTGGTTGATGTTAGGACTTTAGTCTTTCCTTTGAGCAACCTAACATGAACCATGTTCTGATCTCTAAGGAAAGGATTATCATCAACTTTCATCTTTCGAGGAGTATCAAATTTGAGCCTTCCTTGCTGAATAGCCCTCTGTATATGTTGCCAGAAAACTCTGCACTCATTAGTAGAATGAGAAGTGGTGTTGTGAAATTTGTAGAATTTCTTATTCTTCAACTGATCGAGAGGCAACATAACATAATTGTCGGGCAACTTGATCTGTCCCTTCTCGAGCAAGAAATCGAAGAGCTTGTCCGATTTTGTGACATCAAAGTCATAGCTTTCTTCGACTCTCCTTTCCCAAGGATTTGACATCATTACTATCTTCTTACCCTAATTCCATTTGGTCGCAACAACCTCTTCTTCTTCATAGTCCTCATAGCCATCATCGACTGAGTATGGATTATAGGCTTTAGCCATTGTGGTACTTTTCTAGAATCGGGTATCTCTGCGCATATTCTAGAATTGGCTATTGAGCGCTGCCACTCATTGAGCCAACTGACCCAAGTTGTCAAACTCTTGTCCCAGCAGCTTCTCTTTCAATGTTGGCGACATTCCTTGAATGGCCAAAGCAGCAAGTTGATCGTCAGTCAAGTTCAATGAGAAGCACAAATTTCTAGTCTCTCGGAACCTCTGAAGAAACTCGGTGCCCAATTCATTAGTTCTCTGCCTTATGGTCATCAAATTGGTAATCTTCTTTTCTCCAGTCCTAGTATAAAAATATATATAAAACTTCTTCTCTAGGTCAGCCTAATTGGCAATGGAGTTAACTGGCAGTGATGAAAACCAAGTGAAGGCTAGCCCCAACAGAGATAAGGAGAAGAAACAAACTCGATGGGCCTCTTCAATGGATGCTTTGTCCATCTATGTGAGATACCGACTGGCATGTTCTATTATGCTTGTGCTATCTTGGCCAGTGAACTTAGCAAACTCTAGGAGCCTATAATTCACCGGAAGTGCGACCAAATCATACCATTCTAGATATGGGCGTTTGTACGAGAAGGTCTGCCCTTTTGGCTTCAAACCAAACTAATTCTTCATCATCTCGGTCACTCTAAGCAACAACTCATCAGTATTTGAATTTAAATCTCTCTGTAATTGCTGACCCATTTGTGGATTAAAATTTTAAGTACCTTGATACCCCGGATTTGGAATCATGTGAAGGGTGTTGTAATCTGTGCCATAATGATATCCTTGTGGGATCTCTATCTGCTGGGTCCTCTGCTGGTTTGCTGCTTGAAGTTTCTGGTTGTAGATGTTAGGATCTATATCTCTATGAATCCTTTGAACTGATGGTGCTATTTTTTGAGCCGATGACGGTATCTGGCCTGATGTGCCAAGATTGATCATTTGATTATGAACTTGCCCCGTCGGCTGTTGCACATGCTATTCTAACGATCCAGGATTATACTGTATCTGATTAGTAGTAGCACCCTAAACTTGCTCAGCTGAGCTCTGAACCACCTGGACATCATCATTACTAGCTGATGTTGTTTCCTGATGGCTAGTGCCGGCTTGATTAGTCCCCTGAGTCGACGGATGTGGATTGTTGTAATAAGCCGGCCCAATCTGATCAACTAGAAACCTATGAAACACCTCTTTCATGGTGTTGTGGAATGTGTTTAAGAAAACTTTATTATGATTCGACATGGCATCATGAACATACTTGTTTACAGCTTCTACAAAGAAACACCTGTCTTCAGCTTCATCTGCATCTGTTTGCCCATGCAACAAAAATCTCGGTAGTGGGTATTTCTGAACAATTGTATTGTCATGTGTCTTGGTGTAGGACAACAAACACTTATTCTAAAATTCTTCTATACATCTTTATCTCCATCAGGTAGGTCTTCATAAGGCACCATAAGGATGTCATTGTTGTTGTAAGCCACCATGATGATTGTGGGGTCCCACCGAGCATGCCATAATGTGCGTCAGCACAAAAATGTGTCGACACATGGCAAGCCAGAAGGATCTGCTCGATGGAGCTGGAGATCCGCTTGGCTTCAACGTAGGGGTAACCTATCCTGTGAAATTCTCCCGAGACGTGCCAGTCAATTTGACCCTGCAATTCATAAGGAGAGAAAGTTTATCAGTAATTTAATGTGAAACATGCCGGTCTTTGCCTAGACAGTTCCAAGTGTGTCGCTTCGGGAGCAGCCAAACGGGAAAATCGACTAAATAACCGATACGCACAGAAATTGGCTATTATGGATAGTAAAGCTTATGAATCGTGATTAGTTTTACGTTGATAAGTACAATGTCCGCAAACGTAAATGAGATCATCAGCTAGGTGGATATTACCGGTATTAATCGTTGAGCCGATGAATCTAATCATGAAAAGATATAGCATGCAAACAAATTGGCTGTCTAATACCAATGGATCTACAAATGCTCTAAATCTAATCTGTTACCATCAACAGTGAGGTTCAACCGGATCTATGACAACTATGATGATAATAACAAACTAAAACCGAAGAATCCATAAAATCATCTATTCTTCGACAGGCTTTTCGAAAGCCATGCTATACGTGAAGGCTCAGATAAATTGGCTGAAATAGCCGATTCATGTGAAAGAGGACTATAACGTGTGAACAATTGACTATTTCACATGGACAAACCTATGGACTCATCAGACTTAACCTACTATCTCTAACAGTGGGGTTCGACCGGATCGATGCAGCCGTGATAAAGACAACAAATCAAACCCTTAAAGTACACAGATCTATTCATGCTTAATAAAATCATAGACACACACTGTTAGCGTTAAAGCATAGACGATTGGCTATTTGGCCGATGTAGGCATAGCAAACAGCTAAGGTCACGTCTAATTAGTAACAAATCTACTAAATAGCATCCTTCAATCTACAGTGCCATCAGTAGAGATCGACCGGATTGTTACAGCCATAATGGTGAACTATAAACTAGATTCAACTAGCCAGCAGACCTCTTCAAGATTATGCATGCCTTAACCGCGTACTATGCACGATCAAGATCGAAATAGAACGGTCGATGAAATATAACCCATCGCTCAAAGTAAGAAACATCGTGTTGTAATAAAGCGAACGACAGACTGAAGGGATATAAGGCCGATCTAAATCGATCTTGACCAGACGGATTGATGTTGCTGTAAACTAATAACAATGAAAACATCAGCAAGATCGGTAACTTAATAAATCTACCCAAAGGATGCCACCCTTAGATAGAGCCGATAAATTGATCTTAATCTAGTTCGAGCAGTGGAGGTCGACCGGATCGATGCTGCCATACTTGAACTAGACAAGAGTCGATAACTAGCTTATACTAAAGTTCACAGTGGAGGTCGACCGGATCGATGCAGCAGTACAACCAAAATATAAGTCATGTACTTACAGATAAGCCGGAGGTCGGCCGGACCGATGCAGCCCTGCTTGCTGAAGAACTCGCTGAGATCTACTATACTCCTACTCCTAAGGGTTGGCCAGAGCCAAAAAAAGGTAAATTGTATTTGATTGATTGGATGTCCTTTTACAATAGCCGGGGTACAATATTTATACCCGAAGCCTAAACATAAATCCTACTCAAGTACGACTTATTACAATTGTTGGTATAAAAGAAAACATTCCTATCTTAAGATAACTTGGACCCTAATCTTTCCCTTTTTGTAGAGCCCAATATGTATTTTCTGACGCCAACCGTAGCTCATTATCGTTATCTGCTGATGTCATTCAAAGAGAGCCGATTCCAGTATTGCATCCGAATCAGTTGATATCGATCCTTATGCAATCGATTTCTTGATCGGTACAATTTTGGAAGCTTCGGGTTCCCGCGTTCTTCTTCCCAATTTTTGGTGTAAACACATTGCAACATATACATGATCCCGATCTACTTTGTCACATCCGTATGAAATACTTGAAACATACATATGAAAGAAACTCTTGAAACATAGGCTTTCAACATGTTTAATAACGCCTAAACACTTGAAACACAGTGTCGCTGGCGGCCACGACCTACCTAGTGGGGAACTGCGCAGGTGTAGGCCTCCGCAGGCACAGGCCTCGCCTACCTCCCTTTCCCCGACGGGCAAGGTGGATGGGGGCACAACGCTGGATGGTGGCGCGGTGCACAACGCGGGAAGGGGCCGCCATGATGGAGAAGGCGAGCAGCGTGCGAAGGGGCCGCCGCGATGGAGAAGGCAAGCGGCGCTGTTTTCCTTAGAAGCCGTGAAGCGCACGGAGCAGAGTGGGGCGAGCGGCGTCTGAACGGACCGGACGGACGTCCATTTGCCAGCATTACCGTTGACCATGCGTAGGCGCAACTGATTGTCCCATTATCATCTTTATAAGAAAAAAAAAGGAAGATCAGTTGGCCGAGCGACACTCGGCTCCTAACATAATTCAGCTGAGAAGAACGATTGCTAACCGTTCTATCTCAACTAACTGATCACATTCCTCAAGAAAGAAAAACTAACTGATCACCTTATCTAGATAACAAACCATCTTCTGTTCTTGACATGTACCTAAGTGATGATGCATGTTGGGCATAAAATGGATTGGCTTATGGCTTATCTCTAAACCTGGCCGGTGGGAATGGGAGTGGCTTGTCTTTTTTAAGCTAACATGCGTTATGCATGTGTTGGAATATGAATGGCTTGTCTTGACAGTTGAGACCTACAGTTGTAGGCATGCTCTTTTTTTTTTTTTTGAACCTGGGTGTGCTCAATTCACATTTGCCGACAAATCGTCAGCCACAATTACAAGAATGTTCTCCAGGACGTCGCACGTAATGTGCTCCTCACCCTCGACACAACACAAACCCAGAACGGCCGGCTCATGAGCGGCTCCATTACAATTACGCGAATTAAAAACACACTGAAAGCTTAACAAGTTTGAATCGACTAGTGACTTCACTTCTTCTAACAGCCCTGCTGAAGCAGAGTGAGAAAATTGGTCCGTCACAATTGCTTGTCGCACACTAGACGCATCTGTCTCCAGCATTAGTAGCCGCTTGCAGGCCCTTTGTACTTGGGTGTTTGGTGTTCAGCGTCCAAGCCTGAGGATGAGGGCCCAATAAAACTAAAAAAGATCTGTGTTCCCAGAGAAAATGTGAAAAGCCAAGCCAGTCGAGCTGCTGGGCCTTTATCGTGATGGGCTCAATGTTGTGCCGAGCAATCCTCTTGTTAGCGTAACAGAATTGAGGAATAGAAGTGGAAGACAGACTTGGGGCTAGGAGGAGAAATCCCATTGCGGCCCATATACGCGAATGCTTGGTATACGGGTACGTGGGGTCTTCCTTGTCGCTGTTGCCGGATGGGGTACAGTAGATGGGCCGGCATCAGCTTCAGGTGTCTTCAGGCGATCAGCAGATGTATCGTCAGCTGTAACACCCCCTCCCCCTTTGGAGCCTGCTTGTCCCCAAGCAGGTGCGCCCGGGAAACGCTGCTGCAAGGCTTCAATGTCCTCCCAGGTGGCCAGCGAGTGATGAAGGCCGGACCATTTGATAAGACCCTGCAAAACAACAGTGTTGTCTGTAGAAACAACGCGGCGCTGCAGTACCTTCTCTGGAAACTGGAAGCCGTCGAGAGAAGTAGGCAGAGTAGCCACTTGGTGCTTGACTGGCAAAGCTTGCTTTAATTGGGAAACATGGAACACTGGATTGATTTGTGAAGAAGATGGTAACTTCAACTTATAAGCAACTGGTCCCATCTTAGCTTCAATCTGAAACGGGACGAAAAACTTGAACAACAATTTCTGATTCGCGCGCGGTGCGAGGGATGTCTGAACATATGGTTGTAGCTTAAGGTAGACCGAATCCCCCAGATCAAACGTGCGTTCAGAGCGCTTCTTGTCGGCTTGGTCCTTCATACGTTTCCGAGCCCGACTGGGATGCTGCTTAATTAGAGCTTGCATTACCTGCTTGTTTTCCAGCCAGTCTTTGAGTTCCATAGATGGGCATGCATCCACCGCATCTATTCCAAAATGCTGAGGGGTATATCCATATAGAGCTTCAAATGGGGAACACTCCAGAGCAGAATGCCAACTCGAGTTGTACCAAAACTCAGCAAGATGAATCCAATCATACGATTTAGCAGGAGTGGCATTAACAAAGCAGTGAAGGAAAGTTTCCATGCATTGGTTTATCCGTTCCGTTTGCCCATCCGTTTGTGAATGATAGGCCGTACTCATCTGGAGTTGAACATCGGCCATTTTGAATAATTCCTTCCAGAACTGACTGAGGAAGATGCGGTCTTGGTCTGAAACAATAGATGAGGGAACCCATGCAGCTTATAGATTTGTTGCATAAACACCTTTGCTATGGTCATTGCTGTGAAAGGATGTTTGAGTGCAATGAAATGACTATACTTTGAGAAGCGGTCAACCACAACCATTATGCAATTATATCGATGTGAAGTTGGAAGACCGTCAACAAAGTCCATAGAAATAGACTGCCAGACTGAAGAAGGTGTCGGTAGGGGCTGTAGGAGTCCCAGGTAACGAGACCGATCTGGTTTAGATTACTGGCGTGTGGGACAGGTAGTAACAAACTCATGAACATCATGCTTAAGACCGGGCCAGGCAAACAGATGGCGAAACCTGAGATAAGTGATAGGCACTCCAGAATGTCCACCCACAGCCGAAGTATGTAAAGCTTGCATAATGAGAAGGTGCGGTGCCTTGCAGTTTCCCAACCAAATTCTGTTCTTATAACGAAGCAGGCCATTGTGAAGAGTAAAATTGGGTACATCAGTAGGAGATATTGCTAACTAAGCAATGTAAGACTGAGCCTGTGGGTCTGAGGAGTAAGCTGCAATAATGTCATCACACCACTGTGGTATCACGGTGGCTATAGCCAAGCAAGCATCACCATCGTGGGGTCGTCGTGACAAAGCATCAGCCACACGATTTTCAGTCCCCTTTTTGTAAACAATTTTGTAGTGCAAGCCGAGAAGCTTTGTGAATACTTTTTGTTGCCACATAGTATTCAGCCTTTGCTCATTGAGGTGAGTGAGACTCTTCTTATCTGTGAAGATCAAGAACTCAGCTAACTGCAAGTACGATCTCCATTGTTCAACAACAAGTAAGATGACCATATACTCTTTTTCATAAGTAGATAGACCTTGAGTGCGCGGGCCCAGGGGTTTACTGATAAATGCTAGTGGATGACCCTACTGTAACAAAACTGCACCAATCCCAGAATTAGATGCGTTAGTGAGTGGCTTGGCAATTACAGCAAAATGCCTGATGAATTTCCTATAAAAGCCAGCCAAACCCAAGAAACTGCGTAGTTCTTTGACATTAACCGGTGTCGGCCAACTAACAATGGCTTCGACTTTAGCAGGACCTGTAGCAATGCCGTCAGCGCTGATAATGTGCCCCATATAAGCTATCTTTTGCTGAGCAAAGCGACATTTGGATAACTTAATGTGCCAATGCTCAGCCTGCAGAAGAGAAAACACCTTCTTGAGGTCCTCCAAATGCTGTTCATAGGTTGGACTAAAGACTAAAATGTCATCAATGAAAACGATGACACATTTCCGGAGCAGTGATGACAATGTCATGTTCATGGCCTGTTGGAAAGTATTTGGTGCTCGTGTCAGTCCAAACGCCATCACCTTAAACTCAAAGTGGCCCAAGTGAGTTGAGAAGGCTGTCTTATGCTCTTCGCCTGGCTTTAACCTCACTTGATGATATCCAGCGAACAAATTGAGAATGGAGAACCACTTTGCATTGGACAATTCATCCATCAACTGATCAAAAACTGGTATTGGAAAGGTACCTTTCACTGTTAAATCATTCAAATAATGATAGTCAACGCAAAATCTCCATGAGCCGTCCTTCTTCTTCACTAGCAAAACTGGAGAAGAAAAAGATGAGGAACTGGGTTGTATCAGGCCCTGTTGCAGCATTTGTGACTTGAGATTCGATCTCATCCTTCAAAGCTGGTGGGTACCTGTATGGACGAATATTCACTGGCCGAGCTCCTTGAATCAGTGGGATACTGTGGTCATAAGGCCTAACTGGTGGTAACTCAGTTGGTGGAGCACATACAGTAGCAAACTGAGTCAATATGTGTTGGATGTCGGCAGGATATGACGAAATGTTAGGCTCAACCTGATTGGCAGGTTGCACCGACAATAACTAAAACACCACATCAGATGAGTAATAGTCAGGAGCAGCATTCAACATCACTGAACTAAAACCCACTGGAATCTGCATCCACTTTTGTTTCCAATCCACTTTCATTGGACTGAATTCCTCAAGCCAGTCCATACCCAAGATTAAATCATATGAGCGCAGAGGTAAAATCTGAAGAGAGTGAGTAAAAGACTGAGAAGCCATTGTCCAACTGCAATCCACAGCCACTGCAGAGCACTGCATGATTCCCCCATTTGCAATCTGCACTCTGTGACTTGCTGCCTGCAGGTTAAGATGTTGCAGCTGATCGGCGATGCGTTGACTGAGCAAAGACGATGTACTGCCTGAGTCAACCAAGACCACAATAGGTACATCTGCAATAGAAACAGTAAACTGCAAAGTTCTGGGACCACCAGTGCCAGAAAACTGCCTCTTGGGAAATGGCTAAGTTCAGGTGTTCTTCAGCTTGAGTCACGGCATCAGAATCATCAGTTTCATCAGAAATAGCAAAGAGTTCCAATACCTCTTGCATTGCGTGAAGGCGAACAGTAGTAGACCATTTTTCCGCGCAGTGGTCGCAGAGACCACGGGCACGGCGATAGGCCCGTAGCGCCCGGAGCTTGTCTTCGGCAGTCTTGGCGTTCGCCGATACCGTGAATCCAGCTTCAGCAGGCTTGGGACTGCGATCACCGGCTCCCGGTGGAAGAGGAAGAGGGTGCGCATTCTTGAACGTTGGCCGCGGATAGGATGCCAGATCACACCGACCATCCTTGCGCTTGGCGGGATCAGCCTCAGCCACCTCTTCCTGTAACAGAACCAAAGTATACACAGTATCCAAGTTTTGGGGTCGCTGAACCACAATAACAGCACGAATATCTTCATGCAGACCATCAACAAAGCAAGTTGTATAGTAAAGCATATCGATGTTGGGATTATAGGCCTTGAGCTGGTCAATCAACCCAGAAAAGCGTTCGACATAGTCGGTGACTGTGGACTCTTGGTGGATGTGGAACATACGCCGGATCAGGATTTGGTGTTGGTCACGGCCAAAGCGCTCATGCAGCATGGTACAGAAAGTAGGCCATGTAAGTGTTTTAAGCAGAGGTTCTATGGATTGAATCTAGCGGGCTGCTGCATCTTTGAACTGCTGTTTAGAAAGCTTAAGCCATAGGTGGGGTTCGACTTGGTACATGTCAAAGTAGTCCTTGGCATTGGAAATCCAAAGCCGCACATTCTCACCATTGAATGTGGGAAAGGGTAACTTAGGTAGGCGACCCAGCGGCCAGGAATTGGGATCAGGTGGTCTATTACGTGTGGCACATAGATCATAAGCAGTACCATGATATTTGGGAGGTGAGTTCGTACCGTTGGCCGGGGAACGAGTGTAGGTGGTGACCACCCCGAACTCATTCTCCCGTGGAGGGTGTTGAACGCCGTGCCCGCTGGGCCGAGCAGCCGTGGGACCAGCAGATGCGCGCTGGTCGGTCTACTCCGGATGTGGTGGCGACGAGATCAAGCCCGGAGCGGAGGTAGACTGCTCAATCACGGACCGATCCCAGTGCTTGTTCAACTTGAGTACCTTCAGGCGCATATCATCGAGCACTCCCTCGGCGCCGTGGCGCCAACTCTCCAGCCCGCCGGTAGCCACCTCGATGGCCTTGAGACCATCATCCTGGCGGTGTTCAGCTTCAGAGATGCGGCCGTCGATGCGAGTCTCCGTGTCGATGATGCGGCTGTCGATGCGGTTCTCCTATTCGATGATGTGATGCTCGACCGACTGCTCCGAATCGGCGAAGCGCCGATCCAACAGCTGATTCTGCTCCTTGAACAGCTGTTGCATCTCAGCCATCAGTTGCTGCCCCTCGGGACTCATGACTCCAAGCTTCCTCGCGGATCTGGTGTAGTGGAGATGTGGTGGTGTACTCGCCAGATTGGGAAATTCGCCACAAATCGGAGAACAGGCCGACGGAATTACAGGAACTCACCGGCATCCAGCAGCTCACTGTCCACCGGGAACTCGAACCGACCGACGGCGTTTGCTCTCACGATCGATGGGGTAAGGAATTTCACCGATCAGGAATCGAATTGTCTCCAATACCAGGTTGTTAGCGTAACAGAATGGGAAAATTAGCTCAGTACCATTAAAAGATCCGATCTTTAGAAAACTACCACCGAAAGATTCAACTGCAGAAAAGTACCATGGAAAGCTTTCTCCGTTATATCTTTTACCATCCCCGTTTACTGCACGTTAGCTGAAGGAAAAAAATAAAAAAAGAACAGAGCCAACAGCAGAAACGCACGTAGCCTGAGAAGGTCTCGGACTTGAGCGTGACCTCGAGCGGCGCTCTTTCTCTCGCAGCGGCGGTCTTCCCCTCGGCGACA
This sequence comes from Miscanthus floridulus, assembly GCF_019320115.1. NCBI lineage: Eukaryota > Viridiplantae > Streptophyta > Magnoliopsida > Poales > Poaceae > Miscanthus > Miscanthus floridulus. The sequence continues at coordinate 27,014,003 of NC_089581.1, read as the reverse complement.
GCGCTCCTCCCCTCGGCGACGACAGCAGTGGTAGTGACTTCACAGGCCTATCCTCCATGGTGAGCCCCTCTTCTTCCCTACTTTTCTTGTTCTTCATTCTTTTTGTCCTCTTCTCATGGCCTGAACCCTAGGTATTGGGGATTTTGTAGTGCTGTGACAAGAGATTAGGGATTTGATTGAAGATGGAAGCTACTGAAATTCCAGAAGGGTAATCTCCTTGGACACATTCTACATTATTCCAATTTGTATCTATTTTGCTGGTTTTTTTAGGGTGGACATAGCTATCTAAACGTACTGAACGAGGACCTGATTTATTTTTGTGAAATTGGGCCTTACTGTTTTCCCTTTGTTCTATGTGTTTCGGGCTACATATCACAGGATTGATCCAAAGAATGCTTGTAGAGTAGAGGTCATAGTGAACTCATACTTTAGTATTGTACATGGTAAAAAGGTCTACAATAGGGGCAGAGATGTAAGCTGGGTTGTTGATTCAGAAAAATATTCAGTCATTAATCTAGAGAAGGATATTGCTTCGCACTTTGCATGGGACAACAACCAGTAGACAAATTTCTGGGTTGTAAAAGGGATGCATTGGACAGACAAATTAATTTCAGATGGTCAGCTTCACAGCTTGCTAAGGGCATCTCAATTGGTGAAATTTATGATGATAGTGGGCAATCGTGTGGAGGGGGATGAGATGCCTCCTGCAGTGAACATGGATTGTGAGGGCATGCCTAATGAAGTGCCAGTTGTTGAGAAGAAGATGGAATTTGAGGGATTTGAATGGGTAGAAATACCACAATATGGAGAAACCATAGCAGGGCCACCAATGCCTGAAGAGGAGGAGAAGGAGCACTTCATGACTGTTGGGTGTGACCCTGATGGGGATGAGCCAACTAGAGTAGATGAAGAGTGGAGATACTTAAAACCAGTTGATGCTGCAGTTAATGATGCACAGCCAACAGAAAATATTGAAGTAGAGTTGCAGAAAAGAAAGAGGGCAAGGCCTGTTTTGGACTTTGATTCTGAATGTGTTCATGATGATGAGGCTACTATGCTAGATGATTATGCTGCACCTTTCACAACATATGACAAAGAGAATCCGATCATTAATGAAGGAGATACATTTGGAGACAAGGACGAGTTCATCGTGACCTTGAGGACATATGCCATAAAAAATAAGTTTGGTACTAGGGTTGAACATAGTGACAAAGAGAGGTACATGGCAAGGTGTGCTGATGCAAACTGCGATTGGAGAATTTTTGCAAAGAGACTTCATGGTGGTGACACATTCATGGTTATTATTCTTTCTTTATAGCTTATAATCAAATATTCGTTGTACAATGATACATTTTTTGCAAGCTGTAGCTTATAATCAAATATTCATTGTACAATGATACTTTTTTTGCAAGCTGTAGCTTATAATCAAATTTATTTGCAGGTGGTCAAACTCTCAAAATTGGATGATCACACTTGTCCTAGTTCAGAAACGGTGAAAGGCCATCAAGCTTCTACAGCCTGGATATCTCACAGAGCAAAACAAATTATTAAAGAAGATCCCACTCTTAGCGCAAAGAAGTTACAGAGAAGATTGGAAAAGAATTACAATATTGAGTTGTCATATTTTAAAGTGTGGTCTGGGAAAAAATCAGCAATGGATGATATTCATGGCACTTTGGGAGGAGAGTTTCATAATGTTATGGAGATTCAAAGCAGCTCTAGAAGAAACATGCCCGGGTAGCATTGTTGAGATTGATTGCAAGAAGATCAAAGGCAAAATACATTTATCAAGGATGTTTGTGTGCATTAGAGCATGTGTTGATGGTTTTTTGTTAGGGTGTCGGCCATATCTTGGTGTCGATTCTACTCACTTGACTGGAAAATATAATGGACAATTGGCTGCAGCAACTGCAATTGATGGACACAACTAGATGTATCCAGTTGCGTATGGGATTTTTGATAAGGAAACAAATGCCAACTGGGCATGGTTCATGGCAAACCTGAAGAAAGCAATTGGTAATCCACCTGGGTTGACAATCCATACTGATGCGTGCAAAGGATTAGCATATGGTGTCAACAAAGTCTTCAAAGGTGATGCAGAGCACCGTGAGTACTTTAGGCACCTAATGGCTAATTTTAGGAAGAAATTTAGAGGTGAGGTGTTGAAATACATGTGGCCTCTTGCATGGGCATGTACAGCTCGAAGGCATGATGCATTGTTGGAGAAAATTGGAACTGAATGTCCTAAAGCAATTACCTTTTTAGACAACCATCACAAGCTGATATGGAGTAGATCTAAATTCTCCAAAGAATGCAAAGTTGATTATGTTAACAATAACATATCTGAATGTTTTAATAATTGGATTAAGGATTATAAAGACCTTCCAGTTGTTGATCTGATGGATAAGATCATGGAGAAAATCTACACAAGGTACGAGATAGCCGGCAGACTTCAAGGGCACATCCTCCCTAGTGTGATACATGAGCTGAACATGAAGAGTCGAGGGCTACAATATGATATCAACAAAAGTGGTCCAATGTCAGCTGAAATTTTAGGAACAACGAAGGAAGAAAAAACTTGGAAGTATGCAGTTGACCTTTCGAAAAGAGAATGTGGCTATGGGCAATGGGAGGTGTCTGGAAAACCATGCACTCATGCTATATACTTATTTGGGAAAGTGAGGCAACTAAACATTGAGGACTTTGTACATGATTACTATTCTGTGGAGAGATTCAAGATGGCTTACCAATTTTAAATCGCTCCTATGAATGACAAGTCTCAATGGCCAAAGGTTAATCTTGGTTTTGAAATGATTCCTCCACCACTACAAAGGGCTGCTGGTAGACCAAGGAAACAAAGAGTAAAGGCTAGAGGAGAGCCAGGAAAAAGAGGACCATACCAATGCAAAAGGTGTTTTCAATTTGGACATATAGAGAAGGGTTGTAATGCTACTCAAGCTAAATTAGAACAAGAACTTCCACCACCTCGTCCAAAAAAAGGGAAAAAACAAAGGTAATATAATATTTTATTTCTTTTACGTGCTCAAAAAGTAGTTTTACTAATCCAAATTTTCAAATGTAGGATAAACAACTATGAATCTGTTGGAGCCTCCACAACTGATGCTAGGACATCTAAAGCAGCTGTTGAACCCTCTCCAATGCCTCATTCAAGCCCGGGTGTAACAACTAGAAGGATGTCATCCATTTCTCCGACTAGCCCAGGTGTAACAACTAGAAGGATGGCTGCAATCTCACCTGGTGGAATCAATCGGAGGCTCATCATTGAGTAGATGAATTAGCTATATTAGTACTGTAGTGTGTGAACTATGGTCTTATATATATGTGTGTAATTTCTAGACAAATCTTGCTGAAACTTTTAGAGAAACCATGCTGAAATTTCTATGATAAATTTCTGGAGAAACCATGTTGTAGTGTGTGAATTGTGGTCTTATATATATGTGTGTAATTTCTGAACAAACCTTGCTAGAACTTCTAAAGAAATCATGCTGAAATTTCTACCTTGACGAGTGTTATATCCTGTGGGTTTAGGCAAGGCAACAACATATATGCTGCAGTCAGGTCTGGAGGGCTACTCAGTGTTTGCTTTTTTTTACGTGTTTGCTGAAATGAATCGGGTGTGAAAGGTGGCTCAAATGAACCTTTCAGTAGGAGTTAACGTTGAGTTAACAGATGTGCTAGAAGACTACGACATAGAAAGCTTTCAATGGTATTTTTCTATAGTTGAATCTTTTAATGGTATTTTTCTAAAGATTGGATCTTTTAATGGTACTCAGCTAATTTTCCCTAACAGAATTAGGGAATAGAAGTGGAAGATAGACTTGGGGAAGGGGTAGCAAGCACTCGGGGTAGGAGGAGGAATGATTTCATAGTAGAGGTTTAATTGGTTCGATACATCGTTGTCATACTACGAAGCTATGCGAGAGAGTTATCGAGCATTATATGAGAGCAATAACGTGGGTCTCTATGAACCAACTTGGTTTCATGCCCGAAAGATCAACCATGGAAGCCATTTTCTTAATAAGACAAGTTATGGAGTGGTATAGAGAGAATAAGAAGGACCTACACATGGCTTTTATTGACTTGAAGAAGACTTATGATAAAATACCAAGGAATGTTATATAGTGGGCTTTGGACAAACATAAAGTACCAACGAAGTACGTCGGGCTCATTAAGGACATGTACAACAATGTTGTGACTAGTGTTCGAGTAAGTGATGGAGACATGGATGACTTTTTGATTAGGATATGACTACATCAAGGGTTAGCTTTGATCCCTTATCTGTTTGCCTTAGTGATGGATGAGGTCACAAGGGACATATAAGGGGACATCCCTTGGTGTATGCTTTTGGTAGACGATGTAGTGCTACTTGATGAAAGTCGGACATGAGTGAATCAGAAACTTGAGTTATGGTGGGAGACTTTGGAGTCCAAAGGTTTTAGACTCAGTAAAACTAAAACTAAGTATATGAGATGTGACTTCGGCACTACTACTCAGGAGGAGGAAGATATTAGTTTGGAAGGTCAAGTAGTGCCTAGGAAGGATACCTTTCGATGTTTAGGATCAATGCTAGAGAGACGGGGATATTGATGAAGATGTTAGCCATAGAATCAAAGTAGGGTGGATGAAGTGGCGCCAAGCATCTGGTATCCTATATGACAAAAGGTATGTTGTATGGTGCTAAAAGGCAAGTTTTATAGGACGGTGATTAGACCTACTATGTTGTATGGTGCAGAATGTTGGTCTATGAAAAGACGACATGTTCAACAGATCAGTATCGTGGAAATGCGTATGTTGCATTGGATTTGCGGTCATACAAGAAGGGATCGAGTTAGGAACGATGATATACATGATAGATTAGGGGTAGCACCAATTGAAGAAAAGCTTGTCCAATACCGGTTGAGATGGTTTGGACATATCCAACGGAGACCTCTAGAGGCATTGGTGCGTAGTGGAATCCTAAGCCAGGATAGTAACATGAAGAGAGACAGAGAAAGACCAAAGTTGACTTGGGTAGAGGCAATAAAAGGAGACTTGAAAGGATGAAATGTACCCAAAGACTTAGCCTTAGATAGGAGTGCTTAGAAAACAGCTATTCACGTGCCTGAACCTTGATTGCTTCTACTGGGTTTGAACTCTAGCCTACCCCAACTTATTTGGGACTTAAAGGCTTTGTTGTTGTTGTTGTTGTTGTTTTTGTTTTAATACATCGTTGCCATCCTAAGTGCTTCTCTCAGGTACTTATACATCAGGACCTATTGGTGTCTCGCTCCGACGGCGCAGCCGCCTCTATGCCTAGGAGTCAAGCCCATTGTGGCCCATATACGCGAATGCTTGGTATACGGGTACGTGGGGTCTTCCTTGTCACTGTTGCCGGATGGGGTACAGTACATGGGCCAACATTAGCTTCAGTTGTCTTCAGGCGATCAACAGATGTATCGTCAGCTATAACACCTCTTGTGTGATTTGTGGTCCGAAATCCTCATGCAGCATCGCTTTATCTGAAACTTATGGCAAGCCACTTAATAAGCTCACATAAATGCATGGCACTGTCAAACTCTGGTCAGTACAATTGTGCGCACCTCTGGAAAACTGTAGTAGCCACACTTGAGTTGATCTATTTCATGTTCTAGAAAAATAATCTTCAAGGATGATGAGGTGAGCCGATGAATCAATGTATCACAAGTGTGGTTTGTTTGGACATTTAAAACACAATTGGCTTTTGACACTCTTAAACAAGCTTTAGTCTCTGCCCCTGTTCTAGCTCTTCCTAACTTTTCTAAATCCTTTGTGGTAGAAACTGATGCATCTGGTAAAGGGGATGGAGCAGTTCTGCAACAAGGTCACCCTTTACCTTATGTGAGTAAGGCTCTCAGTGTCAAGTCCCAAGGCTTATCTACATATGGCAAAGAATGTTTGATGGCAGTGGACCACTGGCGCCCATATTTACAACATTCTAAATTCATCTTGAAGACTGACCATAAAAGTCTCCTTCATTTAGATGAATAGAGAGTTACATCTGTAACACCCTGGTGTTATGAGCTTGCTTAGCACCGAGGTTTAGGTCTGAGAGGGATTAGTCTAACAAGTTTTTGGGTTTTAAAAATTTATCACGCTCGTGAAATGATAAGTGAATCCTATGTGACTTACTTTTGTGGACTCAAATGAATATCCAAGTTAACTTACTCGATGCGTAAAAGTGCTAATAAAAATCCTAACGAGAAACATGGGATAAGTCGTTTTAATTGTTTGGCACGAAAAATAATTTATATAAACAAAAATAAAAATATAACTTGTGTGTAATATGTAAGTAAAGATGACGAGCAAGTGGTGTAGTTGAAGATGCAACTTTAATTTGTGAAAACAAATGTTATTAACTAGTGCTCTTGGGAGCTCAAAAATCAAAATTGAAGTTAAGATGAGCTCTTTTCGTTAAGACGATAAACACTTGAACTATTGTTTAAAATACTATTTTTGGCGAATTATATTGAGCAAAATAGTTAAATGATGCTTAAATATTTTGCTCCTATAGGTTAGTATAAGGTATGGACTATTGCGTAAAATACTTGTTGGTAGCAGTTAATAGGGTTTAGGTCTTTAAAAAATTATAACAAAAATGTTAATGACTGTTAGTTCGAACTAAACCTTAACTTTTCCAAGTATGGAAAAGTAGTAAGATAATGCTATTTTGGCATTTAATTCCTAACAAAAATGTTTAGACACTAGTCGCATGTTTTGGTATTGTTGATTGCATCAAAGTGAGTACTTGGGCATGGTATAGGTGGTTGTTATGTTGGGTGTCACGTTGCTCTCGTAAAAATTACCCAAATTTCATTGGAATGCGCTAGATTATGTCGTGGGAGCTCCATTCATGAACCAACACTTAGAATGAAAAGCTCATACTGGCATCCTTCCCGTTCCCTCTCTGGTCGCTCTCTAGGAGCGCAGTTTGCTTTGTTAGCTAGGTGATAGTATCGACCCTAGGTTGGTAACTTTGGTTGGACCTCCACTGAGATGGGTTTGAAGTTTGGCGTGCTCCAAAAATCGTGCAAGCACGTGGTTCACCCATTCAGGCCTGGGGACGCGGTCACCACGTCCGGTGTCACGCTGTCGCGGGCTACCTGCACTGCTGCCGGCCACTGCTACCACGCGCTGCGCCGCGCATTGGCTGGCGTACCCTATGGCCGTGACCGCTGTCCCGCTGGCCAGCCGTGTGGCGTCGGCTGCCCACCGTGGGCCATCTCGCGCATGGGCCGGGCTACTGGTCCGAATGGTGGCCACCGACCCTTTTCCTTTTCTAAGCATTTTCTAATTTAGTTTCTAAGGTAAACTTATAAATTCAATATAAAATTGTATAGTTAATCAAAAATTATGAAACTAATTTTGTTAGGTTCCTAAAATCATGGTCTATCTGCTAGTATATTTTGTTCACATAGTTTTATAATATTTTCAGGAGTTATCTAATTAATTTGAGATGCTTAATATTGTAAGATATAAACTTGTAGGAATTTTTGTGATGAATTGGTGATAGTGTTGGCTCTGAAATTTTTACAGTAAATTCCTAACATTATTAGGTGCCCACTGTAATTTTTATAGCTCCATAATAATTAGTTTGCTAAGGTAGCTAAATAAGCCCTAGTTTGAAAATATATATTTAATCAATAAATGCCAAAGCACCTTAGGGTTGTAGAACTAAAACATTTTCCAGAATTGTGGTCTTACTTGATGAGGTGGATACATAGACTAGTATGTTAGTCATTAAAGCTAGCTCGTTAGCCTATGGAGTGTAATCGCATTTTAGAGTTGCAGTTGTCGTTGGTTAATTACATTTTTTGTGTTGCATCCACGTATATCATAATAGAAACAATGATGGATCATGGAGTCGACCAAAAAAGTAGAAAAAAATGGTGCCTGATGATTGTGTCACCATGATAGAATGCTAACTTTTGGTTATATCTTACCTAGACAAGCACCGGTGCATAACCCCTACTATTATGCGCTTTAATTTATACTTGTGCATTAAGTTTTGAGGAGTTGAATGAAAACCACTTGCATATATATATCCTTATTCTATGAGTCTTACTAGTATGTTAGAATCATGTAGATGGCTATGCTATAGGATTTGATAGAAGTCGAGTGATTACCTATCACTCGTGAGAGATAGGAAAGATATTATTGTTATTATTATATTACTATCACATGGAATATATATGGATGATAGTTGGAGATCGGGAGGAAAGGTACTTTGGACCTAGACTTGGTTAGACATTCGAGCGAGGCTCGGATTGCATTTGTTCCGCCTATTGTCGATTGAGGACCGTCCGTTGCTGTGGATGGTAGTCAGGTCATAGACTTATTATCCTGAGCACATACTTGCTTATGGGAGCAGGAAGGCTCGTTACGCTCTTGTCATGGGTTCTGGCTCTTTCCGAACCGACTGATTGGAGGTGGGAAAAGGTGAAGATCTAAGCACCATACTGAGACCGGGTCTCAAGTGTGGGGGCTTAGAGTCCAAGTTTAGACGGGGACCTGGACCCTATGACATGAGTGGAATGGGTTGGTCTTGTTTGTGCCTAGGGTACATACAGGGTGTGTGTTTCGGGGTACCCAACTGGGATACATTGATTCGCGAATCATCGTTTGTGAGACGGTACCGACTTGGCTATGGTCTAGCACCGTTGAAAGATGATAAAATGGTTCTGATTGCTCACCACCTGCTTGAAAGTAGCATAGGTGCTTACATAGAATGGTTAGTCAATGAACTAATGATGACTGCTAATAAAATTGAATATAAGGACGCACGTTTAGTAATGCTTTCGTAGATGCAATAACCCACAAGCTAAATAATCCTTGCATATTCTTGGAGTCTTTTATTTTTCTCTTGTCGGGTAAGTTATGCTGAGTACAATCAAGTACTCGGGGTTTTATTCTCCCTGTTGCAGGTAATCAGAGGATACTTAGAGTTGACTCTTGTGTGTGGAAACGTCCTGGTGGGCCCAGAGAAGATTTCTTTCCCGCTACGACCATAGTGTTTATTTATAACCCTCCCTAAAGGTTTTTATAAAAAAATATATAAAATCTACTAGCATCTTTTGTATATAAATGACCACTATGTTAATGCTCCACCATGTCATTAAATTAATCTTTGTTTGCTCTGTAACTCTGATAACATTGTTATATTTCGCTGTTGTAATCAATTGAGGTAATATTCTGTTACTATAATAAAGTGATGTAAGAAATTGCTTAAGATTGTTGTAAGCTTTATTCTCTCATTTATGATTCTAATGAAAAATATGGAACTTCCTTGGGGTGTGCTCGACGGAACTGCGTAGTTTAGTGTCATCTCTTGAGTAATTAGTGTCTAATGGAAGAAAAGTACTCCTGGGAGGCATTAAATTAGGCGGTTCTATCACAACATCACCTTGGCAGCACAAGGTATTGACAAAAATGATGGGTTTCAATTTCAAAATTCTGTATAAGAAAGGCTCTGACAATAATGTAGCTGATGCTTTGTCTAGAGCAACTCATCAGGAAGAAATTGTGGTAGTTTCTGTCCTTCAGCCCATGGCCCCGTTTGGCTTACCTTATATCTAGCGTGTTCGACTTCTTTTTTCAACAGGAACAGTGTTTTTCTCTTATAATATTTCAGCTAGAACAGCGTTTTGCAGCCAATTTCAGCCAAGTTCTAGGCAAGTCACGAACTTATTATCCCGAGCACATACTTAGTTAACTGAATTACAAGAAGCCTATCTCCAAGATGCTGAATTATCTGAGCTTCTCTAGAAATTGTCCATCTCTCCTTCATTGGGGCATTTTTCACTCAATAGTGGTATTATCAAATACAAGCAGAGAGTATGGTTGGGATCAGTCACTGCTCTTCATGCCAAGGTAACAACTGCATTACATGCCACTCCTATGGGGGGCCATTCAGGTGTGGAAGCCACTTACAACAGAGTCAAGAAACTTTTTACTTGGCCTAAAATGAAACAGTTCATTACTGAATTCATATCCTAGTGCTCCATATGTCAGCAAGCAAAACCTGAAAGGGTTGCTTACCCTAGGCTTCTTTCTCCTTTACCTATACCAGAGAGAGCATGGCAAGTAGTCTCTCGAGATTTCATTGAAGGCTTGCCTAGGTCTAAGCAGTACAATTGCATCTTAGTGGTAGTGGACAAATTCTCTAAGTATGCACACTTTATACCATTGTCTCACCCATTCACTGCTATGCAAGTGGCTCTTCACTATATGGACTCTGTCTTCAAGCTTCATGGCTTTTCTTTGGCAATGATATCAGACAGAGACAAAGTCTTCATTAGCACATTATGGCAGACATTGTTCAAACTCACTGGTATTGAACTTCGGTTGAGCTCTGCATATCATCCTCAAACCGATGGCCAAACAGAGCATGTGAATCAATGTTTGGAAACATATCTATGTTGCTTTGTACATGCTTGTCCAACTAAGTGGTCTATAGCACCCAGTTTTAAGAACAAAACCAGATACACACCATATGTGAGACCAGGAAGTCAAATCTCATATATAGCTACAAATAAAGATAATATCAAAAGACAATGCTTAAATACATAGCGTAATAGTATAAAGATTATAACCTCAGAGTTTAGATAGCGGAAAGACCACTCCGTTCTTCAGGCGAAGACTCCAAATCCATAGGGCCAACTGACTGGTTGATCACAAGCCTAATCCCTCCATACTCTAGCAATCTAGTACCCATCCAGAATTTTTTCAAATATTTAAAAAGTAAAGCAAGCATAAGTACATATCGTACTCAACAAATATAACATGGGGTTTATGGGGCTCAAAAGGCTGACATTGGTTTAACTGCGATTAGCTTTTAATGAATCATCTTTTAGCAATTGGGTGGCAACAAGTTCATCACAAGCCCATAAATACATGATCAGGTAAATATGAATAATGAATAGCATAAATAATTAACCATTAGTGAGCATCTTATCATCCGTATCATCAGTGTTCACCATCATTAACCATTAGTGACTATCTCTATTATGTAAGGGTTCCAAGGCCGCTCGTGACCGTGAGCATGACTGATATACCAGTTTTACGCTCTACAGAGGTTGTACACTTTCACTGTGAGTCGTGATTTACCCTTTCGCCTGAGGTGATCAGCCTCTTAACCCACTACCAAGGAAGGTCGGCAGGGTTCACTATAAAGCCTTTCAAAGGTTCGTCTAACAAGTTAGGGCCATTAGATTCACTCGGCAAACATATGTAGAGCCCCCCTTCCCGATGGCACATTGACACATAGCCTATACACATGGGGATAGAGGCCGCACTATACCCGATTCGTCAAGTCATTCTTACACCAATAAAGGTAACCACTAACAAGCTAGAAAAGATCCTCATACTGAGCTAAAGCCAGAGCCATATAGCCCTCACAGCTGTACTGTAAGTCTCGGATGATCACTTACAGATAAGTCCTTAAGGAAAGGAATCTAGAGCACCATAAAAATAGCCCAATGCTCTAGCCCCCTTGTTCCATGGTGCTAAAAAGCATCTTTTAATGTTTATTGCATATATCATTAGTCAAGTCACAAGATTATGGTTGTAGTTGAGCACTAGCAAAGCTACCCAATGCAATACCCCATAGGTATCAAGGTACAAGTACCAAAAGACTAGGAAATCCTTAGTGGTAGTCAAGGTAGACACATGCAATATGAATTAAATGATTAAAGGTATATAGGAAAATAAGGAAGATCCCATGCTATACTTGCCTTAAACACCGATCCTTCGGTAAGCTTTAATCTTCAATGTTCTTCTTCTTTTTCTTCTTGATTACCACGTATATCTCACCGACTGGACTTAATCATAAAGCACCACACAAGCATCCATACAATCATACACGAAGCAAACAATAGATCTAAATCAGAACAATACACCACACATAAAATCAAGATGAAAAGTTTATAAAACAAATCTACGTCTCGCTACGAACATACAGACGCGAAAAGCACTCTAATCAGAGCTACGGTGAAAAAGATACATCTACCGACAGATCTACTTTATACGCAAAAAAAGAAAACTATATGCTTTATTTATTTTAACTATATAAATTCATATATATATAAGATATTTTATAATATAAATTGAGTCAAATTTAGATCTGAATTATAAAACTAAAGTAAAACAAATCATATTTTATTTATAAAACTCAGTTGCATAATTGTTATTTAAGATATGATTTAAACTATGAAATTCTAGAAATAGTAATATGGTAAACAATGTTACTAACACGTAGACCTCATTGCTATGAATCTAACGCAACTTGAATGGGCTAAAACAGAGTTAAAACGCAGAAGATATGGTTTAAATAAGATTTCCTTTATTAAAATAATAGATTAAATCTAATCACGAATTTTAAAAGTTGAAAACACATCTAATAGTAGTATGAACATATAGATTATAAAATTACGAACCTAACACAATTTGAACGGATCAAATCAGAGTTAAAACGGAAAGGTTATGGCCAAAACAAAATTAGTGGTAAATCTGTAAATAAGTGAAAACGTATTTTGGATCTAAACCGATGAAACTACGCTTTCCAAAGAGGAAAATAGATTCTGAAAAAGTGCTATGGGCTGCGGGTTTGAAAATAGAAAACTGGAGGGGCTCTTTTAAAACAAACCAACGACGACGACGACGGTGACGGCGACGGCGACGGCGACGGCGATGGTGATGGCGAGAGAAAGAGGAGAAAAATATAATTTACTACACGAGGGATTTCCGAAACTAGGGGCTCCCCTTATGGTAGTTTTGGTGTGCTTTGCCCAAGAGGTTGATTAATATATATAGGAAGAAAAACTCCCCACATCTACATCAACTAGCAATATGGTACTAATTGATGTTGCACCCTCCACATTTACTAATGGGCCTAAATAATCATTAAAGCCTATTAGTAAATAAATGCATGGGCCTTTTAGGATTTATTAGGATTATTGCACATGGGCTTTGAGGGTTGGAAAAAAATGAGAGATTTATTATTTTCGGAATTAATTAATTTTGTGGATAAAATAATTCTAGAAAAGTCCAGAATTGATATTTAATCGACGAAAAATACTCCGAGACCTCCAAAAATTTGGGGAAAATTTCCAAAGACACTTTGGAACATGATGAACCCAAATAAAGTATTTGGAGCTCATAGAAATATTGTTGGGAACTTGGAACATAAAGATTAAGGTGAAGGAGGTAGGAATTAAATTCGAGAAAGAAGCTGGAAAATTCCTAGAGATAGATATTCATCTCCTAAACGTATAAAAACACACATTTTGCACATAGAAACACGAGGTGCGACCGGCATGAATGCAATAAACACGTTTCTACCTTATGATAAATTTTTAATTAATGAAATTTTTTATTTTCCTATGTTTTCATGTCCACAAAAATTCACAAACAAATCATTTTAACTCTATTTTCAAAAGTGGTAAATTTTGTGGTGTTACAATTCTACCCCCCTTAAGATGAATCTCGTCCTCGAGATTCAGAAAACGTCGGCTAGGAGATAGAGATACTCTATATTTGAATTCTTCTTTACTTTATCGTGTAGTTCCATCGTCTTGATAAGGATTCCACTTTACTTTGCATACCGGTTATCCTTACTCCCAGTAAGTTGCTCAACTGATTCCAAGATTCTAACAGGTACCTTGAACAACTTTCAGGTATCTCCAATTACTAGGCCACCTTTTCTATAATACCAAATCTCTTCCCTAAAATATTCACCTTCCAACGAAGCCTGACGAATCTCTTAGTCAGAAGGAAATTCTACTACCAATCTTCAAAACATTAATGTTTCCGACTAATTTGCTCGATCAGGGAATACAACTCTTAATCCATGGTGTCACCCGAACCTTCTTAGCATGACTCTCCATTGCTAAGGGCATCGGCCATGACTTTGCTCCTTGAAGTTGTAACACCTCGGTGTTATGCCAGCATTTAGGCACTGCAAATCATGCATATTATGCATCATCAAGCATCCTAATCATACATACCTAATCATGTAAATAATAACTAAAACCCTGCTTCGAAACATTCGAAACATGCTCGTGAAACGTAAATGTTGCATACACTTGTTTAGGGTTGTTTTTGCCCTAATTATGCTTGCTATGTTAGTAGAACTTGTTTGGCAATGATTGTAAATCATCTAGAGTTATTTAGCACAATTTTTGGAGCAAAGTTTGTATTCAAATTATTGCCAAATTTTGCTTTAAAAATAATTCTCCAAAATTATGGTTTTGAGTTAAAATTGACTTTAATTTTATAATTCAAAATCTATCAAGAATTGGACTTTGGTCATAAAAGCAAAGTTGTAGAGAATTAAATTCTAAGTAACTTTTATTTTTGGTACATTTTTAAAAGATGTCATTTTCTTACCCAAAATGATATTTGAAAGCTGGTATTTGAAAATTTCTTGAAAATATAATTTGAAAAAAGGCTTTTCTCCTTTCACGGGCCGCCGCCTCATTTCTGGCCCGCCAGCCAAAGCCGACCCACGCGCCGCGCCACGCCCTCCCGCGCTGCGCTTGCCTCGGCCCAGCCCAGCTCACGCGCACGGCCTGCCCCAGTGCTGCGCCGCGCCCGTTCCCGCTCGCCGTTCCAACCAGCGCCAGAGCGTGACCGCCGCGTGGCGACCATGCGCCGGCGACGCCCGCCGTGCGTCGTAGCCGGTCTGCCTCGCCCTCCACACGCATGCCTACACCTGCCGAGCAGCGCTGCGCTCTCCACTTCACTCGCCTCCCCACTCAGCCAACCGCAGCACCCTCTGCTCCCGCGCGCAGCGAGCTCTGCCACCGAGCGCCGCAGCCGCTCTGTCGGTGACGTGCTCCTCCTCCCATGCCTCATTCCTCGATTCCGCCTGCCAGCAGCTCCGCCTCGCTCTCTGGCACCTGGTGCTTGTGGTTGTGATGCTTTTGAGCCAAGGTAGAGCCTTCTTCGCGCTTGGCCGCCGTCGGCCATGGCGCCGCCGTGCTCGGCCGCCGTGGAAGGCATCCTTCCTCCCCTCCTCCACCCTTCCTAGTTACCTGCTCGCATTCGTCACCTCCTTGTGAACCCTGTGCACTCACCTGCTTGCCTTGACCCGGCCGGCAACGGCAGCCGGCCTGCTGGCGGAGCCGCGCCGCCGTGGCGTCTCGACGCCAGCATGGCCCTTCGCCTCGGCCGAGCTGGGCCAAGTGGCCATGGGCCGAAGCCCCGAGCCAGGCCACCTCTCCCCTTTGCTCGGTCTGAGCATGCCAAGTGTGGCCGTGGGCCAGATGGTTCCCACGGGCCGGCCCAGTAGCAATAGGAAGTTTTCATTTTCAGTTTTCTTTATTATTTGAAAAGAGAAATGATTTGGAAAATGTTTGTATACTCAAATTTGCTCCAAATCTATTGAAATAAATTTTTCTAGGTTCCTTGTCACCAGACCTACATGAAAAAATTATTGCAGGTCATTTTTAAGATACTTTTCTGTAGAGCTTTATTTAATCCTTGATATTGCTGATAACTTGAAAAATGTGTAGAAAAACTTATAGGCTTCAGAAAAATATGATTCCAAGTTTGTTAATCTTCTTATGTAATGTACTTCCTAGGAAAAATATGTGTCATGCATGTGCTGTAGAAAAATTATGAGGTGTAGTTCAAGTGCCTTTAATGGCTAATTTTTGTTATTTTTGCTAGAGAGCAAAATTTGTATAAAACATGCATGTGATAATTTTGTACAGTGGTTATTTGCTGTGTAGAACATAGGAAAAATATTTCCTCTATTGTTTGACACTTTTCACAGTACAAAGTATTTTCATGTTCATAATCATGCCATAGCTTGTTATTTTTGTATAGGATAATCCACTCATTCAAATACCATGAAAATCTGATGGTAGACTACTTAGGGTAGTACTATGCTATGGTAATTTTCTAAGATTTTTCTAAGCAATAAAAATAGATGTTACTATTCAAACCTATTATTAATTAGGGTTTAATCAAGTGTTGCTTTATGTGTGATTAAGAAATTAGTGAAGCTTTGGTGTATCTTTGAAGCATTTAATGAGAGGTGTTGACTTAGCATATTAGTATTAGAAGAGAATGCAGTAGATGACATGTGCTTGTAGTATATGTTCTTGGATGATGCTGACTACCTTGCATTCCAGCATATCCATTGTATTCATCTCATCCAATGCACCGATGGCATAAGCACTTACGCATATTGCATCATACAGGATCCCAAACTAAGAACCCTGTCGTCATACCCGAGGAGCCCGAGGAGCAGCTCGAGGTGCAGCCATAGGAAGTGCCCGAAGCCAACGAGGAGGACGTTGAGGAACTTCCGGAGTGCCCCGATCACCGCCTGAGCTCCTTCGAGAGAGGCAAGCCTCGGAGCATTTTCTCCCGGTTTGCAATTATTAATTAAATGCTTTACTTTAATTGATGCATTACGTTCAGGAGTTGTTTGCAACCGTTGCTGCATTATACCTTGTCTACCTTTGTTAGACTACATCCTTGTTACCCTGGTATCCGTAGTCGAGTTAATGCTTAGCTGGCTTAGACCGGTAGAAGTTGGATGATTTCCTGTCACCTGCGAGCTATAGGTGGTTACCTAAATCTGCTTGGATAACTATGTAGTCATGGTATAACTAAGTGTTAAATGAAGTTGAGACCGGACGGAGACTTACAGAGTTTTGGACTGTAGTGCTTTCTGTCTGTGTCGATTAAGGACCGACCGTTGTTGGGCCTCGAGTCATGTTGAACGCATGCCTTACATTTAGCTGGCCGGATAAAGTACCTTCCGACCGTGAAGCTAGGAGATTATTCGGGCCGAGTAGATTGCCTGCAGCGCACTGTGTTGGAGCAGGTGTGGTAGGACACGGGGGCGAAATGATAAGACCAAAGTACAGTCGGTCGGCCCCCGGGTACATGTGGTTCCTAGCAAACTCGAGATTCCTGGATAGTTGACTTGGTGATCAATATTTCACTTTAGTGGGTGAGTGAGGTTTGTGTAAGGAATAAATCACCAGCTGATTAGGAATCGATTCGAATCACCATCACTCCTGGATAGTGAGCACTTGACAAACGGCTTCCGCTACTTTTATTTAAACTCGTTTTGTAATAACTATGTTTAAACTCAGATGTATCTGAGATGCAAACTTTAATGTAAAATGTGATGGTGACCGCTAACCTTATTACGATCTTGGCTGGGATGTAAGTTGGGTTGAAATCCTTCGTGATTTCACGGACTATCGGGTTATACGGGCTTAAGTTTGCTAAATCGTCTGCCCTGGCGGATGATTTTCTTACTTAATTTCGTATAATTGGTCGGTTCTGTTATAGCGGGCATTAAAGCATGGTTTAGCGTGTTACTGTTCACAAGTGTATTTAAAACAAAAAGGCAATTGAAAAATGTGATTTCCAAACTATAAAGTGTGCTAGTGGTCATATCCTTTATGCCCAGTTAAGGACTTTAGGTGGCTTAATTAAGTATTAACTTGGGGTTCTTGCATCATATTTCTCTTTTGTCGCTCATACGGCGTGCTATTGTATGAGTGCCACTTGTTTGAGTGGTAATGTATGGATCAATTGCCTCTATGCCTCGGTAAGTGTGAGTTGTGAGAGCATGATCGGATATACTACCGATCTAGGGTGAATGCTTATATGATGCTGGAGTAATTACATATTCTACGCATGTTTTACAAAGGTACCTCATGTGTGGGTCTTCCGTCTGTTGAGGTAATGACGTCAATAGGACGATGGTTCGGGTAGTTACTACCGTTGTACATGTATCTAGGGATTCGTGTAGAGTGTGTAGATAAAATTTTACTGCTTTTATGCATTCATTGGGAATTGGGCTGAAGTGAATCTTCTGTAGGTACATAACAACGCTATCGTGTAGAACGTATTAGCTACGTATTTGAGAGATCGTTTGTATGCCACCGAATTCGTCGCTAGAAATTATTTATTTCATAAGTTTGTGAGAACATACAGCATGTACATACATCATATTACTTGTGCATTTCAATCATGTCATGCATTCCTCCCCTTATAAATTGATTATCTTATTTTGATAAAAGTTGTATCACCTAAAATATGTTTCCACAGGGTAATAAAAGAACTTTTGCTACAGATGGCCCACACGAAGCAGACCACCCATAAGTCCACCGGAGGAAGAGCACCTCGACGTCCGTTGGCCCTAAGGGAGCACCGCACCATAGACACCTTCTTGAGCGAGTTTGGCATGCTGACCTTGCTTTGGAGAGTGCTCCATGATGTGGGGTACCTAGAGGGTCAAGAGCTGGTGTACTCTTGGAATGAGAGCCAGTTAGCAAAGGATGGACTTGTAGTGGTAGAGATCACGGTTCCTGCTCTCGGTGATGCTCCAGATTGGGATGGTTGGCACTTGGAGTTTGAGGGTCGCACTCCTACTGAGGGTGCAGAGGGAGCAGCTTTCCGTGTCATTAGGGATATCATGAGCAGATTTCCTAGTGAGCTTGTAGCAGCTCTAGCTAGCACTTTTCCTAGGGATGATCCTCGTGATGCTATTTGGGTTCAGCCTCAGGGAAGTGCCTTGGTCAGAGGTCCAGCTGAGGGATAGGCTAGCGACACTCAGGCTATGAGTGCTATGTTCACCGCCATCAGAGCGTATGAGGGTCTTGAGAGTACCTACTAGACTTTGACTGGCTTACGTAGTCAGGATAAGCTCAAGGGGAGAAAGCAGAAGAAGAGACAAGCACGTGCTATAGCTAGTTTGCAGGAGCAGTTGGCTGATATGAACTTACAGCAGAACCAGGCGATTGAGAGAGGTGATAGAGCTATGTAGCGGGTGCATATGTTGACTCAAGCCAACAACAATGCAGACCGCATGATTGGATAGTTGGTTCAGGAAAGGAATGAAGCCTGGGACAAGAGGGACCTTCTACTACAGAGGGTCGATGAGCTAGAGGAGTACAACAGCAACCTGCACGAGGAGTTTCATGTGCTCTACAATGGGGTTGGCCCATATGCTCCACCAGACGCTGCTGGCATGGACATCGATGACGACAACGAGGACGAGCCTATAGTTCCACCTGGGGGCAATGGTGAAGTCTCCGATCCCGACGATGGCCCCGAGGAGTAGGCTAGTTGCCTTGCGCTAGTATCTAGGTCCTGTCGTGATGACCTTTCTTTTGTTGGCATGTAACCTAATGTATTTTGCTTCGAACTTATGAGACTTGGCATGTGGTTGGAACTTGATTAAGAATGCGATATTTGAACGCATAAAAGTCCAGTGTATGTATGCTGGCAATTTGGTTGTATGGACGTGATGTTCGCTGTTGAAGTAATTTGATTAAGTAATGTTGTTTTAATTGGGATGCGATTGTTGTGCCTCTGTTTTATTGTATGAATTTATTCTCTCCAGTAAATTCAGTACGACATAATTTTTCCTTCACTCGCAATTATTACAGCTTTACTCAATCATTACTTGTTGCTGAAATATGTAGATGACAAACACTCACCGTACCACATATGAGGCCGCTGAGACCGGTGCTAACGGTGCGGGGACTGGTGGTGGTGGTGGAAACCACGGCAACAACAATGAGCCTCTCCATGAACCACATTTGCCACCTCCTCCCCCGTTTACCCTAGAGATGTTCCTCGCATAGTTGCTCGGGAGTCAGCACAATGCGGAACAATCCCAGAAGAACATGGAGGATTTTTTGCGTACCATCGCCATCAACGTTCAACGCGGTAACAATCAGGGTGGTGGCATTAGAGTGAACCAATATAGCAGCTTCAAAGATTTTATGGACACTAGGCCACCAATATTCAAGGAAGCAACAGAGCCACTCGATGCTGAGGAATGGATCAACACTATGGAAGATAAATTCCGTGTGTTGAGGATGACTGAGGTATTGAAAATGGAGTATGCTGCACATCAGTTGCAAGGACCAACGGGAATGTGGTGGAAGCACCATTGCACCACCTTCCCTCCAAATGCTCAGATTTCATGGAGAGAGTTCACTAAGGCCTTCCGTGGAGTTTATATTCCACCTAGGCTAACCGAGATGAAGTTAGGAGAGTTCTTAGCGTTGAATCAGGGAACCAAGACCGTGATGCAATATTTGCATGCCTTCAACAACTTGTGTCATTATGCTCCCAACATGGTTGACACCGATGCTAAGAGAATCACTATTTTCAAGAGGGGACTCAATCCAAAGATGATGAAGCATGTGGGTACCAACAACCATGTCAGATTTAATGACTTCATCAGCGATTGTCTGGAGCAAGAAAAGAACAACAATGCCAGCACCGTAGCCAAGACTCGCAAGAGAGCACTAGAGGGTGGTCCTTCCCAAGCAAGAGCACCTGCGGGAGGTCGTCCTCCCTATCATCCATCAGCACCTGGCACGAGGTTTAGGCCACCTCAGCAGAGAAGTCAGAATTTCTGTGGACCCCAGAAGCCTTACAAGATGGCAGTACAGCCCAACAAGGCAGCCGCAACTGCGGTACAAGGCAGTTCTAAGGGAGCTGTGGGATCTGTTGGGACAGTGAGGGGACCCTGCTATAATTGTGATCAACCTAGCCACTTCTCAAGGGTTTTTCCTTATCCACCCAAGAAGAAGCAGCAGACTTATAATGTTAGGGTGCATAGTACGACTATAGATGAAATTCCTGAGGGAGAGCCTGTAACCGCTGGTAAGTTTCCTATCAACAAAAACCCTACAGTTATTCTATTTGATTCTAGATCATCACATTCTTTTATGAGTCAAGCATTTGCATAGAAACATAAACAAATATGCACAAAATTGGGTTATGGTTACTATATAAGTTCAGCAGGGGCTGATGTTTTGACCAATTGGATGGTTTGAGAGGCAACCCTTGAATTAGGTAGCAGGAAGTTCTGAGTGAACTTGATAGTTATGCCTGAACTAGTTTTGGATGTCATTATAGGGATGAATTGGATGAAGGATTGGGGACCAGTCATAGATACTGGAAGTCGAGTACTTACCCTTAAGGATCCCCTGGGTGAGGATACTTTCCAAGTACCATTGCCTTAAAGAACAGACCTTATAAGTGTGACATGTGCTACGACAGTCATTCCTATTCATCAGATTCTGGTAGTGTGTGAATTTCCGGATGTATTCCCGGATGAGCTACCTGGTCTTCCGCTGGATAGGGATATTGAGTTTGGAATTGAGTTAATCCCCGAAATAGCTCCAATTTCAAGGAGACCCTATCGAATGCCTCTAGATGAATTAGCTGAGCTGAAGAAGCAACTAGAAGATTTATCGAAAAAGGGGTTTATCTGGCCAAGCAAGTCTGAATGGGGATGTCCCGCCTTGTTTGTGAAGAAGAAGAAAGAGGGCATGTTGAGAATGTGCGTAGATTATAGGCCACTTAATGCTGTAACTATCAAGAACAAGTATCCCTTGCCTCATATTGATGTTCTGTTTGACCAGTTAGCCAAGGCTAAGGTGTTCTCAAAAATAGATTTGAGATTCGGTTATCATCAGATCAAGATTAGGCCACAAGATATACCAAAAACTGCATTTTCCACCAAATATGGGTTGTATGAGTATCTTGTCATGTCCTTTGGCTTGACAAATGCTCCTGCATACTTTATGTTTTTGATGAATACAGTTTTCATGCTAGAATTGGATAAGTTCGTGGTGGTGTTCATCGATGACATTCTGGTGTACTCTGAGAATGAGAAGGATCATGAAGAGCATCTGAGAATTGTCTTGACCAGACTTAGAGATCATAAGTTGTATGCTAAGTTTAGCAAATGTGAATTCTGGTTGAAAAAGTTCCTTTCCTTGGTCACATTCTGTTAGAAAATAGAGTTTCAGTCGATCCAGGTAAAGTGCAAGAGGTTATGGATTGGAAAGCACCGACCACAGTTCCTGAGATTAGAAGTTTCTTAGGACTAGCTGGTTACTACCATCGTTTCATATTAGACTTCTCGAAGATTGCCAAGCCTATGATAAGTCTGCTACAGAAGGATCACAAGTTTGTGTGGACAGAGGAGTGTGAAGCAGCTTTCCACACTTTGCGGAAACTGTTGACCACTGCTCCTGTTCTAGCACAACCAGATATCAAGAAACCATTTGATGTGTTTTGTGATGCATCAAAAACTAGATTGGGCTATGTTCTTATGCAAGAAAGGAGAGTTATTGCTTATGCCTCATGTCAATTGAGAAAGCACGAGGTTAACTATCCAACACATGATCTTGAACTTGCTATAGTTGTGCATGCCCTAAAAATTTGGAGACATTATCTACTTGGTAATGTGTGCAACATTTTCACAGATCACAAGAGTCTCAAGTACATCTTTACCCAACCAGAGCTGAACATGAGACAACGTAGATGGCTGGAATTGATCAAAGATTACAACTTAAATATGCAATATCATCCTAGAAAAGCCAATGTAGTGGCAGATGCTTTGAGCAGAAAGTCACATTACTTGAATGTGCAGCCATTACTTGAAGATGGGTTCGATCTAATGCATCCTGCTGTGTTACATAGTATTCAGATTAGTTGCTCTTTGGAGAGTAAGATAATAGAAGGCCAAAAAACCAACAAGGGAATATTCCACATCAAAGAGAAAATAAAAGAAAAGCCGTCTCAGCACTTTAAAGTGAATGAACAGGGCATGTTGTGGTTTGACGACCGTCTTGTAGTTCCCAAGGATCGAGAGCTTAGGAATAAACTCATGGATGAAGCTCACCTTTCTAAGCTATCTATCCATCCTGGAAGTAGTAAGATGTATCAAGAACTAAGACCTCGTTATTGGTGAACTAAAATGAAGAAAGAAGTTACAGCATATGTCGCTAGATGTGACACATATTGTAGAGTGAAAGCCATTCATATGAAACCTGCCGGTTTGTTGCAACCCTTGTTAGTCTCTAGTTGGAAGTGGGATGATATAAGTATGGATTTTATCTCGGGTTTGCCCACTACTCAAAAAGGACATGATTCGATTTGGGTGATTGTGGACCGTCTTACTAAGACCGCTCATTTCTTGCCTGTTAAGATAGAATATCGACCACCTTAATATGCCGAGAAGTATATCGCAGAAATTGTGAGGTTGCATGGTATACCAAAGACTATAGTATCTGATAGAGGATCACAGTTCACGGCTCACTTTTAGGAACATTTACACAAAGGCTTTGGAACTAGTTTGATTCGTAGTACCGCTTATCATCCTCAGATAGATGGTCAGACTGAATGAGTGAATGCTGTTTTGGAGGATATATTAAGAGCCTACGTATTGTCTTGTAAGGGATCATGGGAGTCATGGTTACCATTAGCTGAGTTTTCTTATAATAATAGTTATCAAGAAAGCATCAAGATGGCTCCATTCGAAGCTTTGTATGGCAGAAAATGTAGAACACCATTGAATTGGGTCGAGCCTAGAGATAGAAGGTATTATGGCATTGACTTTGTAGAAGAAGCCGAGAAGAAAGTTCATATTATTCAGCAAAATATGAAGGTGGCCCAATCATGTCAGAAAAGTTATGCAGACAGAAGGAGATTCCTTGTGTTTGAAGTTGGTGACTATGTTTATCTGAAGATCACGCCAATGAAGAAGAAAAGGTTTGGAGTCCGAAGAAAGCTTGCCGCGAGATTCATAGGACCATACAAGATCTTGGAAAAAAGAGGTCTAGTAGCTTATAAGTTAGAGTTACCTGAGACAATGAGTACCGTCTTCCCAGTTTTCCATGTATCACATCTCAAAAAGTGTTTGCGTGTTCCGGAGGAAAGAATAGAACCTCGAGGCATCCAACTCAAATCAGATTTGGTGTACCGTGAACAACCGGTCCGTGTGTTAGACACTAAAGAACGTGCTACTCAAAATAGTGTGGTGAAAACATACAAGATACAGTGGAATCATCATGATGAGGGAGATGCAACTTGGGAAACGGGAGAATATCTACAAAAAGCTTATGAAGATTTTTATAACAAATGGTTCGTAACCCAAATCTCGGGACGAGATTTTTTATAAGGGGGGAGGGCTGTAATACCCCGGTGTTATGCCAGCATTTAGGCACTGCAAATCATGCATATTATGCATCATCAAGCATCCTAATCATACATACCTAATCATGTAAATAATAACTGAAACCCTGCTTCGAAACATACAAAACATGCTTGTGAAACGTAAATGTTGCATACACTTGTTTAGGGTTGATTTTGCCCTAATTATGCTTGCTAGGTTAGTAGAACTTGTTTGGCAATGATTGTAAATCATCTAGAGTTATTTAGCATAATTTTTGGAGCAAAGTTTGTATTCAAATTATTGTCAAATTTTGCTTTAAAAATAATTCTCCAAAATTAGGGTTTTGAGTTAAAATTGACTTTAATTTTATAATTCAAAATCTATCAAGAATTAGACTTTGGTCATAAAAGCAAAGTTGTAGAGAATTAAATTCTAAGCAACTTTCATTTTTGGTACATTTTCAAAAGATGTTATTTTCTTGCTCAAAATGATATTTGAAAGCTGGTATTTAAAAATTTCTTGAAAATATAATTTGAAAAAAGGCTTTTCTCCTTTCATGGGCCGCCGCCTCGTTTCTGGCCCGCCAGCCGAAGCCAGCCCATGCGTCGTGCCACACCCTCCCACACTGCGCTCGCCTCGTCCTAGCCTAGCTCACACACACGGCCTGCCCCAGTGCTGCGCCGCGCCCATTCCCGCTCACCGTTCCGACCAGCTCCAGAGCGCGACCGCCGCGTGGCGACCATGCGCCGGCGACGCCCGCCGCATGTCGTAGCTGGTCTGCCTCGCCCTCCACACGCGTGCCTACACCTGCCGAGCAGTGCTGCGCTCTCCACTTCACTCGCCTCCCCACTTAGCCAGCCGCAGCAGCCTTAGCTCCCACGCGCAGCGAGCTCTGCCACCAAGCACCGCAGCCGCTTCGCCGGCGACGTGCTCCTCCTCCCGTGCCTCATTCCTCGATTCCACCCACCAACAGCTCCGCCTCGCTCTCCAGCACCTAGTGCTCGTGGTTGTGACGCTTTTCAGCTAAGGTAGAGCCTTCTTCGCGCTTCGCCGCCGTCAGCCATGGCGCCGCCGTGCTCGGCCGCCGTGGAAGGCATCCTTCCTCCCCTCCTCCACCCTTCCTAGTTACCTACTCACATTCGCCACCTCCTTGTGAACCCTGTGCACTCGCCCGCTTGCCCTGACCCGGCCGGCAACGGCCGTCGGCCCGCTAGCGGAGCCGTGCCGCCGTGGCGTCTCGACGCTGGCATGGCCCTTCGCCTCGGCCGAGCTGGGCCAAGTGGCCGTGGGCCGAAGCCCCGAGCCAGGCCACCTCTCCCCTTCGCTCGGTCTGAGCAGGCCAAGTGTGGCCGTGGGCCAGATGGTTCCCACGGGCCGGCCCAGTAGCAATAGGAAGTTTTCATTTTCAGTTTTCTTTATTATTTGAAAAGAGAAATGATTTGGAAAATGTTTGTATACTCAAATTTGCTCCAAATCTGTTGAAATAATTTTTTCTAGGTTCCTTGTCACCAGACCTACATGAGAAAATTATTGCAGGTCATTTTTAAGATACTTTTCTGTAGAGCTTTATTTAATCCTTGATATTGCTGATAACTTGAAAAATGTGTAGAAAAACCTATAGGCTTCAGAAAAATATGATTCCAAGTTTGTTAATCTTCTTATGTAATGTACTTCCTAGGAAAAATATGTGTCATGCATGTGCTGTAGAAAAATTATGAGGTGTAGTTCAAGTGCCTTTAATGGCTAATTTTTGTTATTTTTGCTAGAGAGCAAAATTTGTATAAAACATGCATGTGATAATTTTGTACAGTGGTTATTTACTGTGTAGAACATAGGAAAAATATTTCCTCTATTGTTTGACACTTTTCACAGTACAAAGTATTTTCATGTTCATAATCATGCCATAGCTTGTTATTTTTGTGTAGGATAATCCACTCATTCAAATACCATGAAAATTTGATGGTAGACTACTTAGGGTAGTACTGTGCTATGGTAATTTTCTAAGATTTTTGTAAGCAATAAAAATAGATGTTACTATTCAAACCTATTATTAATTAGGGTTTAATCAAGTGTTGCTTTATGTGTGATTAAGAAATTAGTGAAGCTTTGGTGTATCTTTGAAGCATTTAATGAGAGGTGTTGACTTAGCATATTAGTATTAGAAGAGAATGCAGTAGATGACATGTGCTTGTAGTATATGTTCTTGGATGATGTTGACTACCTTGCATTCCAGCATATCCATTGTATTCATCTCATCCAATGCACCGATGGCATAAGCACTTACGCACATTGCATCATACAGGATCGCAAACCGAGAACCCAGTCGTCATACCCGAGGAGCCCGAGGAGCAGCTCGAGGTGTAGCCGTAGGAAGTGCCCGAAGCCGACGAGAAGGACGTTGAGGAACTTCCGGAGTGCCCCGATCACCGCCCGAGCTCCTTCGAGAGAGGCAAGCCCCGGAGCATTTTCTCCCGGTTTGCAATTATTAATTAAATGCTTTACTTTAATTGATGCATTACGTTCAGGAGTTGTTTGCAACCGTTGCTGCATTATACCTTGTCTACCTTTGTTATACTACATCCTTGTTACCCTGGTATCCGCAGTCGAGTTAATGCTTAGCTGGCTTAGACCGGTAGAAGTCAGATGATTTCCTGTCACCTGCGAGCTATAGGTGGTTACCTGAATCTGCTTGGATAACTATGTAGTCATGGTATAACTAAGTGTTAAATGAAGTTGAGACCGGACAGAGACTTACAGAGTTTTGGACTGTAGTGCTTTCCGTCTGTATCGATTAAGGACCGACCGTTGTTGGGCCTCGAGTCATATTGAACGCATGCCTTACATTTAGCTGGCCGGATAAAATACCTTCCGACCGTGAAGCTAGGAGATTATTCGGGCTGAGTAGATTGCCCGCAGCGCACTGTGCCGGAGCAGGTGTGGTAGGACACGGGGGCGAGATGATAAGACCAAAGTGCAGTCGGTCGGCCCTCGGTACATGTGGTTCCTAGCAAACTCGAGATTCCTAGATAGTTGACTCGATGATCAATATCTCACTTTAGCGGGTGAGTGAGGTTTATGTAAGGAATAAATCACCAGCTGGTTAGGAATCGATTCGAATCGCCATCGCTCCTGGATAGTGAGCACTTGACTTGAGTTACTTCATCGTAGTAATGTTAATGGAACACTTGGACAGTTATAATGCATATGACAATATGGAAGTGGTTAATGATCATTGGTTATCATTATTGGCTTAATCACATGTTTGCTCTAGTATAGGTGCAAATCTAGTCGATAGGTTATAACTAATTAACTTGGCAATAATGTTTTTAGAAAGGTTTTTGAAATGCTAAAAATGCTTTCTTTGCAAATGAGTCAGCTACCCTACTATAAAGCTTTCATAATCCTTGGTGTCACTTATTTTCGATTATGTCGGGTAAGTCTAGCTGAGTACCTTCTCGTACTCAGGGTTTTATTTCCACTTGTTGCAGATGGGCAGATGTATTATGGCTACTGTATCAACTGCCTTTATCCTGCGATGGGTGATGCTTAGGACCATGGGCATGGTCATTCCTTACGTCTCGTCTGATGCTTTTGTTGGAGATGATCATTCGCTGGCACTATATTTGAACTCCGTGTGAGTGCGTGTGGTTTTGAACAAACGGCTTCCGCTACTTTTATTTGAACTCATTTTGTAATAACTATGTTTAAACTCTGATGTATCTGAGATGCAAACTTTTATGTAAAATGTGATGGTGACCGCTAACCTTATTACGATCTTGGCTGGGATGTAAGTTGGGTTGAAATCCTTCGTGATTTCACGGACTACCGGGTTATACGGGCTTAAGTTTGCTAAATCGTCTGCTCTGGCGAATGATTTTCTTACTTAATTTCATATAATTGGTCGGTTCTGTTACAGAAGTAATAGCACTTTTCCAAGTCATAACCAATTTTATTCCAACAAGGATATCACAAGCTCAAGACCAACTTAGTGAAGATGTCCTGTAGATTCTTATGATCCTCCTAAATGTCACCTTTACTTCCAAAAAGACAGTACTTCCATGCTCCACAATGGATAACTCCAAATAACATGTCAAATAGTTCAACTCACGCTTCCTTAGTTGACTTAATGAACAAACCACTACTTTTCTTCTTGTATAAAGACACATTCCACACCTTTGACAAGGTGCATTATTATAGCTATAAAACTCTTGTCTGGATCTAGCAAAGCTAATACTTAAATTTTACTTCAATCTTTTCTTGGACTCCTTCAACACTTAGCTGAGGTCTCTTGATCCAAACAAACTTAAAAACCTCTTCAAGTAGCTCTACCAAAATCTTAATGATCTTGGATAAACCTTCATTGAACCTTTAATCAAACCTCATTGAAACTCTGAGTTTCTCTCATATCTTTGGGTACCACCACGCTTTCGCTGCGCAAACTAGATCGTAGGATACTTCACCTTATAAATTCTTCAACTTAGCTACCTCCCTTAAGAAAAGATAAACTAGGGGACACCAAGCTTAGCATGTATCTCCATCTAGATAAGCTAACTAATATCAAGACGTTCTGACATCCCAATGATACTCGCGTATATGGCAAGAACAAGAAATCTAGAATTCCTCACGAGCAGAAAAACAGCAGCATCGTAAAACAGCTGTAACTCTCATTCTGTTAATCCAATAAAGTTATAGCTTATACCGTTCGAAAGCTTATAAAATTCTCCACAATTTCCTTATAGGACACTTTTCCAAAGTCTGCCAATAACTTGGTCAAAAACAGGGTACAACAGAAACGGTTATAGGTTCCAAACAGCACAGATGCATCGCCTTATGATTTTCGTATCTCCATAACCAAAATAGCGATCAAGGTGGTTCTTTCGCTTAGAGAAAGAAATTGAAGTCTACTGTTGTCCAAAATTTTCTCATGATTTTTTTATCATCCAAGAATAGAGATATAAGCCAAAGAGTGCAGACTGCTCCGAAAAGACAGGATAGAGGAAACAGAAGAATACCATAACCCAACTGTTTATTTCACTAATCCTTATACCTTAGGCATATAAACTAAATAAAATTATGGGAACACCCAACAAGATCATTGCAATCATTACAAAGATATAAAACAATCATAAGCATAATGACAATTCAACAAGCAATAAATGTGCACACTCAATCATTGACTCAACATGCGATACTATCGTCCTCATTATACTAGGGATAACAAACCTAAGACTTATTTTCATCTTACGCAAGAAGGTGATGAGAGGTAATTCTAAAAGCATATCAAACCAAGGAGTGAAGATGAGAACCAAGACATTAAAATAAGCATCAAGGAGGAGATAAATAACAAGGATAGAGATATAGTAGAGAAGAAAATATCAAGAGTTATAGAACAAGGATTTTATAGCAATTTCAAAACCTTAAGACGGCTAATTTCTAACTAGGCTTGCATCCTGCAGTCAGCCTTGCTCTGATACCACTTTGTAGCACCCGGTTTTAAGAATAAAACCAGATACACACCATATGTGAGCCCAGAAAGTAAAATCTCACATATAGCTACAAATAAAGGTAATATCAAAAGACAATGCTTAAATACATAGCGTAATAGTATAAAGATTATAACCTCAGAGTTTAGATAGCGGAAAGACCACTCCGTTCTTCAAGCGAAGACTCCAAATCCACAGGGGCAACTGACTGGTTGATCACAAGCCTAATCCCTCCATACTCTAGCAATCTAGTACCCATCCGGGATTTTTCTAAATATTTTAAAAGTAAAGCAAGCGTAAGTATATGTCGTACTCAACAAATATAACATGGGGTTCATGGGGCTCAAAAGGCTAACACTGGTTTAACTGCGATTAGCTTTTAATGAGTCATCTTTTAGCAATTGGGTGGCAACAAGTTCATCACAAGCCCATAAACACATGATCAGGTAAACATGAATAATGAATAGCATAAATAATTAACCATTAGTGAGCATCTTCATCATCCGCATCATCAGTGTTCACCATCATTAACCATTAGTGACCATCTCTATTCCGTAAGGGTTCCAAGGCCGCTCGTGACCGTGAGCATGGCTGATATACCAGTTTTACGCTCTGCAGAGATTATACACTTTCACTGTGAGTCATGATTTACCCTTTCGCCCGAGGTGATCAGCCTCTTGACCCACTACTAAGGAAGGTCGGCAGAGTTCACTATGAAGCCTTTCAAAGGTTCGTCTAACAAGTTAGGGTCATTAGATTCACTTGGCAAACAGATGTAGAGCCCCCATTCCCGATGGCACATTGACACGCAACCTATACACATGGGGATAGAGGCTGCACTATACCCGATTCGTCAAGCCATTCTTACGCCAATAAAGGTAACTACTAACAAGCTAGAAAAGGTCCTCATACTGACCTAAAGCCAGAGCCATATAGCCCTCACAGCTGTACTGTAAGTCCCGGATGATCACTTACAGATAAGTCCTTAAGGAGAGGAATCTAGAGCACCATAAAAATAGACCAATGATCTAGCCCCCTTGTTCTATGGTGCTAAAAAGCATCTTTTAATGTTTATTGCATATATCATTAGTCAAGTCACAAGATCATGGTTGTAGTTGAGCACTAGCAAAGCTACCCAATACAATACCCCATAGGTATCAAGGTACAAGTACCAAAAGACTAGAAAATCCTTAGTGGTAGTCAAGGTAGACACATGCAGTATGAATTAAATAATTAAAGGTATATAGGACAACAAGGAAGATCTCATGCTATACTTGCCTTAAACACCGATCCTTCGGTAAGCTTTAATCTTCAATGTTCTTCTTTTTTTTCTTCTTGATTACCACATATATCTCACCGACTGAACTTAATCATAAAGCACCACACAAGCATCCATACAATCATACATGAAGCAAACAATAGATCTAAATCAGAACAATACACCAAACATAAAATCAAGATGAAAAGTTTATAAAACGAATCTACGTCTCGCTACGAACATACAGACGCGAAAAGCACTCTAATCGGAGCTACGGTGAAAAAGATACATCTACTGACAGATCTACTTTAGCAAAAAAAAGGAAACTATATGCTTCATTTATTTTAACTATATAAATTCATATATATAAGATATTTATAAAACTAAAGTAAAACATATCATATTTTATTTACAAAACTCAGTTGCATAATTGTTATTTAAGATATGATTTAAACTATAAAATTCTAGAAATAGTAATATGGTAAACAATGTTACTAACGCGTAGACCTCGTCGCTATGAATCTAACGCAACTTGAATGGGCTAAAACAGAGTTAAAACACAGAAGATATGGTTTAAACAAGATTTCCTTTATTAAAATAATAGATTAAATCTGATCACGAATTTTAAAAGTTGAAAACACATCTAACAGTAGTATGAACATGAAGATTATGAAATTACGAACCTAACGCAATTTGAACGGATCAAATCGGAGTTAAAACGGAAAGGTTATGGCCAAAAGAAAATCAGTGGTAAATCTGTAAATAAGTGAAAACGTATTTTGGATCTAAACCGACGAAACTACGCTTTCCAAAGAGGAAAACAGATTCTGAAAAAGTGCTATGGGCTGCAGGTTTGAAAATAGAAAATTGGAGTGGCTCTTTTAAAACAAACCAGCGACGGCGGCGATGGTGACGGCGACGGCGAGAGAAAGAGGAGAAAAATATAATTTACTACACGAAGGATTTCTGGAACTAGGGGCTCCCCTTACGGTAGTTTTGGTGTGCTTTGCCCAAGGGATTGATTGATATATATAGGAAGAAAAACTCCCCATATCTACATCAACTAGCAATATGGTACTAATTGATGTTGCACCCTCCACATTTACTAATGGGCCTAAATAATCATTAAAGCCTATTAGTAAATAAATGCATGGGCCTTTTAGAATTTATTAGGATTATTGCACATGGGCTTTGAGGGTTGGAAAAAATGAGAGATTTATTATTTTCGGAATTAATTAATTTCGTGGATAAAATAATTCTAGAAAAGTCCAGAATTGATATTTAAGCCACGAAAAATACTGCGGGACCTCTGAAAATTTGGGGAGAATTTTCAGAGACACTTTGGAACATGATGAACCCAAATAAAGTATTTGGAGCTCATAGAAATATTGTTGGAAACTTGGAACATAAAGATTAAGGTGAAGGAGGTAGGAATTAAATTTCAGAAAGAAGCTGGAAAATTCCTAGAGATAGATATTCATCTCCTAAATGTATAAAAAACACACATTTTGCACATAGAAACACGAGGTGCGACCGGCATGAATGCAACAAACATGTTTCTACCTTATGATAAATTTTAAATTAATGAAATTTTTTATTTTCCTATGTTTTCATGTACACAAAAATTTACAAATAAATCATTTTAACTCTATTTTCAAAAGTGGTAAATTTTGGGGTGTTACATGGTCCCAGTGGCTTTCTTTAGCAGAATTCTGGTACAATACATCCTTCCATAGCTCACTGAACAAGACACCATTCTATGTTCTGTATGGCCAAGAACCTCGGCAACTAGGCATTGGCATTGAGAACTGTCAGATAGAGGACTTGGATGAATGGATTCAGGACAGAGCTCTTATGCAACAACTCCTTCAACAACATTTACTTCGTGCCCAGAAGAAAATGAAAACTCAAGCTGACAAACACCGGTCTGATCGATCCTTTTCTGTTGGTGATTTTGTTTACCTCAAACTGCAACCATACGTTCAGTCGTCTGTTGCTACAAGATCCTCCAACAAGTTATCTTTTCGGTATTTTGGCCCTTACCGGATCACTGCTAAAGTTGGATTAGTTGCTTATACTTTACAGTTACCATCTGGGTCTCGAATTCACCCCACTTTCCATGTCTCACAACTGAAGAAAGCTATTCCGGCTGCAACTACGGTATGTCCTGAACTACCACGTATTCTGACAATCTTCAGGTTCCTGTTGAGATTCTGGACCGTCGCTTCCATCTTCTTCGTGACAAGACACAGCCTCAAGTGCTGGTTCGCTGGTTCCACACACCTCTGGAGCTATCTACTTGGGAAGACGAAGATGCTCTCCGACAACAATTCCCCATAGCTCCGGCTTGGGGTCAAGCCGTCTTTCAAGGGCGGGAGGGTGTCACAAGTGTGACCCGGTCATCAGCCGAGAAGAGCAAGACGCTTGGCGGGAAGGCGGGAGAAAAGAAGAGGCCGCCATCTAAACGGGCCGTCAAGCCAAACCCACGAGTAGCCGGCCCTGCGTGGCTGTGAAACGGGCCAGCAGACCATGTAACGCGTTAAAAGGGAGAGCGTGAGGAGAAGGCAAACTCGACTTGTCTTCGGCTAAGGCACCGATCGGCAGAGCCGACGGCGGCGACGGCGGAGTTTGCTGCGGCGACTCCGACGAATGCAAGTTCAAACTCTATAATTCAGATTATCGTAGCTACATATCGGTGACACAATCTCATTGGTTGCTTCCATTTACTACAAGCCTACAGCTCCTGTGTGTCAGTGTGTGTGATGCCCTGCCAGGTAAGGAAGATACTTTGTGGTCTGAATCTATTCAAATGCATTCTTTTTTTAGTCCACGTAGCTAGCTGACGGCCATTTTAAACTGTTGCTTAGGTAGTCTGCGTGCTGATCTTGTCACCCGTACGCACATGCTGCTGAATTCCAGTGAGAGATGCGCATACGTGCAAACAAAAGAAGATGGGCATATTCAGATACTTATCATGCATGCTGCTGATGAATTCCAGTGGCAAAAGCTGATAAGCTCCTATCCCCTTGCCAGAAATCAGAATATATAGTGTGTACAGATACGAGATATATAGAAGTGGTGGTGGTCCCTCTATGTTGCTTCCTGCTGTTAAAGAGGCGTTTAAGTTAACTAACCATCTTATATCTTATGGATCGCCATGGGTTTACTACGTTATCATGCAGCAAATGGGAGAGGTAGACGGCATGGATGCATTGGTTCTCGGCCGTCGTCTCTCTGACAGACTGACACTGGACACGAGCGTAGGAGTATGTATATTTCAGTGCACCAAATGGCATCCTCCGTGCGTCTGCTATCGATCTCTGCTCTGTACGTGCTCATCATGAACCCCGTGCCGGGCCGGCCGGTCAAACGCGACCCATATGCCGCGTCCATGCAGTGCAGCAGCAGCATCGTGATTGCAGATTTGCAGTGGGTGAGTGGGAGTTAGTGAGTTTTAAAGTCCAATGCAAAACATGGGGTCTAGCCACTTTAACCGATGCATCAGACGGACAGGGGTCGGCAACTGCATAGTACCCCTACTCCTATAGGCTTTCGTCAGTGCATGCATGATGCATGTCAAGTTGTCAACTGTAAAGCCTGCCTGAAACCTTATTCAGACACCCAACGAACGTGCAGCCT
Organism: Miscanthus floridulus; assembly: GCF_019320115.1. Taxonomy (NCBI): domain Eukaryota; kingdom Viridiplantae; phylum Streptophyta; class Magnoliopsida; order Poales; family Poaceae; genus Miscanthus; species Miscanthus floridulus. The sequence goes on along the minus strand of NC_089581.1, from coordinate 26,979,631 downwards.
TTTGATTTGTTATGATCGCTAACCACTGGGGCCTTCTATTATGTGTACCCGGCCCGTCAATTAGATGTGTGCTACTACTACTATAAAATTCAATTCGCGTCTGTTCCAACAAAGCTTTTTATGACATGTCATGATGCCTCCTTCTGCACGATCTTTATACGCGGCGTGCATGCGTTGATGTTAGTTGCAACGTGTGGACACGCGTCGTTGCGTGATTGGACGAGTCATGCATTGTCGTCTTCTTTGGGGTCAGGGCGGCAGCCGCGCCACGAGGTTAGGGCGTGTTTGGGACCGCCCATTCTGCGGTGGCGGCGAAAAGAATCCAACAATTGTCAATTGCGCCAAACGTTCTGCGGCTACGATGATTCTTTTGACTGCACGCGACAGAGGAATCGTGAAAATGAACTAGCTCCCGCGTTTCTTGTACCATGGCTCGACGCTTGCGGTACCTATACAACACCGCGCGGTCCACAACCGCCATCCCAAACATGCCCTTAGTTATGGAGGCATTGGTAGAAAACCTTCAGTGTCAGAGCGGCGAAGGACAACTTGTTTGGCGGAGCCAGCATATGGTCCGAGGGATTGCACATCCTCTGGTTGGGATTAGGAAATGGCGAGGACATGGGGTAGAGGCAATGGCGGTGAGAGGTCAGCGGCACGACCGATGCCAAGGTGGTGGAAGCAACTGTTTCACTTTGGATTAGGCAGAGACGGGTTGGAGCGGCCGGAGTGGTTTGTCGATCAAAGACACACACGATTGGTGGTGGAGCGCCGCTGGCCAAGGATGGCGGTAGTAGGGGAGCAATGTGACTCGTGGAATGAGAATAATAGGGAGAAAGATTCAAGCATTTGTACTTGTACTAGCGCGCGAGCGCCGATAAAGAGTCTTGTTCTGTAGGATCTCTGGTACGCCTAGAGGGGGGTGAATAGGCCTGTAAAAATTCAACTCAATACGAAGTCAAATTCACCCGCGGCACTGCCGTTCTATGAGCGCGGCACTGCCGCACCTGCAAGAGAGATTAGTTCACAGTTCAAAAACTACCCAACAAAATTCAGATATGGTAAATTTCTTAGCTTCCTGCAGGGTAGTAGATCACAGATCGACAGCTGAAGGTGGTGGGAACACCACACACAAGTAGATCAACCTCAAACTCTAGAAACCACCTCAACAACAATATGTCAAGCAAGTAATGTGAATCAAGCACAAGTGACACAATGATTTATCTCATGGTTCGACTCGCCACCAAGACTTGCCTATCTCCACGTTGTTGAGGTTAGCCACTAAGGCTTAGAGCTTTCTAGCCCTTCCTTATTATCAAGTCAAGAGACTTAACTTTTGAGATGAGGGGTGAGTTTACTAGCTTCAAGAGATGGTTACAAACCTCCCGGGGCTGCCACACAAGTTGGCAAGCTCCACGGGCGACGCTCTAGCCGGCTAGGAGCTAAGCTCCCAGAGTAACAAACACAACCGCTGGCTAAAACGTAAACCAAGTGCTCTTTGGAGTTTGGGAATTAATGGAGTTGCTCTCTAATCACGTTGTGAACCCTTTTTTCTCAAGGATTGACAGGGAAATCAATGGATTTGCTTAAGGGCTGTAGGTCAACAATGGAGTGAGAGAGAGAGCTCATGCTCTGTTTTGAGCGTGTTAAAGTGAGAAAGAAGAGAGCATGTTCGTTGGGTTACCGTTGGGAAGGAAGGAGAAATGTATATATACCCTCAGCCCCCAACGGTCACTTTAAATCGTAGTTAGCCGTTGGCGAGGAAAGAAAAAGGTATATATACCCCAGCCCTCAACGGACACCGCACCCAAGGGGTCGGACGAGCCGGAGCCCGCAACCTTGGGGTCGAGCGAGACAGAGCTCGTGACCAAAGGGTCGGGCGAGCCGGAGCCCGCGACCTTAGGGTTGGGCGAGATGGAACTCGCACCACACAAGACAACAAGAGTAATAGTGAAGTATAGACTGTCTTGGCTGTGAATCTGAGGATGCTTGTGGTTGTTTGAGCACTTTGTAGCACATATTAGCTTAAGCATTGTGTCCCCCTTTATAGTACGGCTTTACCTATACTTAAATTCAAGATATAAAAGAATCTTAAACCTCTTTTGAGTTTGAAGCCATCTATATTTGTAATTGGAGGCTCCTCCGTTTCGTGTAGCATCCTCGAATATAAATTCTCTGCTTGTAATCTCGATAAATCTCATTAGTTCTCTAATTACGTGGTCATTATCATCACAACCCGTATCCATATGAGCACCCAAAAAGACTGAGTCGATATATCTTGAGGTTGATATAGTCATCAAAGGTGACTCACTATCAAAAGACACATCACTTAACACTAAAACAACAATGCCATTAAATTTTTAAATAAATCTTAAAAAAAATGCGAGCACTCACGCCATATCGAGGTAGACAAGTTCCACATTGGAAATCTAATTAATTGAGCCACACTCAGCTCAGAACACTTGATATACAACTCCTTTGGAACTCTAACCTTTTCCCCCCGATTAACAGTGTGGCCCATGTAAACATTTTTCTACTGATATTTAAATTAGAAATCAAACCTCTCTAGTAGTATGTATTAACACTTCCCGACCACATCGTCATTATATTTTGGCCGGACGTACGTGCCTTCGCGGGTTGCCTTTAATTTGTCTAGCAACAGATTCATCGGTTTATATATAGAAAATGTCTTGTGTCCAAAAGTTTTCTCGTTAGAAAAGGACAGATAAATAAAATAAGTCAGCGTCAGTGCGTCACTGCAATATCTCTCTATCCTAATAAAACAGGAGTGACTGTGGCGGTGGAGACAAACTCGCTCGCGCCACCTTTTTGGTTGCTTGCTCTAGTGTCTCAAGCCTCAATACAATGTCCCCGTGCCATTGGGCATGGAGATGGAGGTAGGCAGCTCCCTGGCCATGAATGCAAGTTGGTGACACGGACAGGACACTGTACTGTTTTGGAAATCGAGGCAAAAAAAAATGAACTGGAGAGAGCCGGAGCCGGTGAAGCCATGATTTCAAGCTTCTCCGGCTCTGTGCTACAGTACCCAGAGCCGGAGCCGATGAAGCCCTGTCAAAGAGGGCCTTCATTTATCCCATGTTTTCACCCTGTTGGTTTGTTTTATAATTCATTCTCTATAGTTTGTTTTTTAGCTCAGTATTTTTCTCTCCCAACAAATTAGTCGGAACAGTATTTTGATTTATTTTTTCAGCGAAGCGAACGGGCCTTCGTTTGCACTCATAATACTGTATCAGCAGTCACAAGAGATGGTTGCCAGTGTCGGCAATCCCAATTTTCAGCTGTGTGTGGTTGCTCGCCAAAGGTTGCCACACGCCACAGCTGTGGCTTGCCATAACAACCAGCCACAACTAGAGGCATCTGTTTGGTTACTGACGCAGCCGAGACTGCCACAAAAAAATCATAGTACAAGAGCCACCACACAGTGTGGCGTAAAAATTTGTCATCGCAAGTGCGACATGCCACACACCCTGCCTGTCAAGTTTTTTATATATTTTGTCAAACTGCTGCTAAACGTGTTGATAAATTTTTCACCAGGGCCACTATATAAATAAGAGCATCTTCAATAGTTCCAAAAAAATAATTGGTAAATCAATGAGTTTTTCAAGTGACTAAAAAAGGTTGGGAGCATATTCGTTGGTTCCTCCAATAATTTCTAAAATCTCGATCCTAAAATATAAAAGATAAATTTACATTATGAATCTCAAACTATTTCTAAATCATACTAACTAATTTTATATTTTCTTTCTTTCTTGTATGTTTGCATCAGGAACTCTGTCCTACTTTTTTTTTCTTTTCCACATCCTTCCACCTTCACATTGGCAGATGGATACGCGCACGTATTTATCCAGGTGATTGTATTGTTTTTCCTAAGTGCGAAAAGATTGGGAGTTAAGATAGGGAGTTATTGGAGAGTAGTTTTTTTTCAATCTTGCCAAAAAAATGTACATTGGGAATGGATTTTGAAAACTCTTGTAGATGCTCTAATTAGATTAAAATAACCCTATACATATTTCTCTATTACCCACCTATGCCTTACATACCTAATACTAAAAGCAGTAAATTTCTTTCTTTCTTCACTCACTCTCTCCCCAATCTACATTTTTTTGGACTGGCAGCACGCTAGCCGTGCAATTTGAACTGGCCATCTTGCTAGTTCTTATTTACTTATGACTTTCTTATTTGCTTATGACTTTACCATGGCAATTATTTAACTCGATCGATCGGAACAATCTGTCAGTTAAAGACCACTGGATGTGCATTGTTGCTTTCAGGTCTGATAGCATCAACTTTGTAGACATTCGCCAGAAAGTTAACTCCAGTCACGTGCCGTGTGTGTTAAAGAAGTCATCCCACATGATGTTAAATCCAAAGAAAACAGGACTAATATATAATAATATATAACCGAGGAGAGGAAACAAAAGTTATACAGCTGAAAAATCAAACAGCCTGCATATTATTAAGGTAGGTAATATAAGTTTTTTTGGTTGATACTAACTAGTAAGGCCGGACCAATAGGTACTGAAATCTAGCTAAAATGTGATGATCAATAATCATATATATCATGGCTTTCTTTTGTGCATATATATAGGTTCAGATTATATCAAAATTATGAAGTCTCAGCTGAAAAACAACGTGCATATATCATGGTTTTCTTTTGAGCTAACGCCCGGTCCATCACCTGCAGGGGCTGGAAATCAAAGGTGTCGATCGGTCTATAATAACATGGTTTCAGATTATCAAGTCTTGTTTGAGAGAAGGGTGACACCCAAGTACAACAATTTTAAATGTTTACTAAAGCTACATTTTAGCACTAGGTACACATTTTATCAAGTCAGCATTACTTTTTGGTGGTACTTTCTTACAATATATTACATTGCAGAAATGTGGATGTAGCGATCATGCGTTGTTCTGAAGAGTAACGAACAAGAAATCATTTGGGTGTTGTCATCGAAACCTAAATACACGAAACCTTGGTCTCATCAAAACCTCAAAGGTGAAAAACACATATAAAGGCAACAACACGAGTGTCCCGACTCACGAGGGTACAGTGGGTTCTAGACAAGGGAAGGTCATCCTATATCACCAGAAGCTAAAAGCTAAATGGAGAGGCTTCTCTATTTTTTATAGTTAGGATTAAAATGGAGAGCCTCAAATATAGAAGACAAGGTCTTATTGTCAGAATCATTCAAATCAAAAAAATTGAAGGAAAAATTCAGAACAAATTGGCAGTAAGAAGGATGGAGAAAAAAAAAGTAAATTCCATCAACTCAAGTTATCTCCTTCTCCACCGGCCAATGCCTCCTATACCGGCCACTACCTTTACCATCTCCGGCGAGCTCCGGTTAGGGTTAGAGGGTTAGGGCCTCCAAGTTTATGGATGCCTCCCCCATGGCCGAGGCTTTAGAAGGGGAGGGCCTAGGAGAGGTGACCGAATTGACAGCGGTGCGCGTTGGAGGGACGGTTAGCGAGGTGGTGGGGATAACCCTCAAAACTAGATAACTTCCCGTGATGCTTCACACACACTCTCTCTCACTCTCACACCGACACTCTCTGAAGAGCATTCGAATTTCCTTGGTCCTTCGGTCGATCTGTATGGCCCATACTCAGCCCTCCCTAATTTCTTGATTTCAAGCTTGTTTAGTTCCCCTCCAAAACGCCAAAATTTTCAAGATTCCCCGTCACATCGAATCTTTGGACGCATGCATGAAGCATTAAATATAAATAAAAAATAAAACTAATTACACAGTTTAGACGAAATCCACGAGACGAATCTTTTAAGCCTAATTAGACTATGATTGGACACTAATTGCCAAATAACAACGAAAATGCTATAGTGTCGTTTTGCCAAAATTTTCGGCAACTAAACTGGGCCTAAGGCAAACTCTCATTGGGCAGCTAGCTGTTGATGCGTGGTATGGAAATCAAAGTCCAAGTCTGGCACGCCTCATGTACGTATCATTGCAATCCGATTGCTGAGGTCGACAATTAATATGGTACAGCGATAAATGATCAATGCACGTTCGGCTTGGTGCATGGAGCTGGTCACCTGATATGCATGGAACGTGCCTGACTTTTGGATAAAATACATTCAGGCCTTGACATGACTTAGACGTGTTGAGCCGAATTAAAGAAGATTTGATTCGGCTATTCCAGTATACGTATCTATGGAAGGGAGCTATGATGAATATTGAGTTGAAGACGGCAAGCTCCAGGATAACATATCAAGGAGGTAACGTCGGTTAAAGAAGCTTCGTTAGCAAGGATTCTACCTAAAGAGAAAATAGAGTCCATGTATCTAAATATTTTCTAGCAAGTTTTGTACGCTGTGATCAGCTAAGAGCCCAGGGTATAAATATAAACCCCCGGCCATTGTAAAAGATATCTCTCAATCAATTAATACAATTACTTTTTCGGCATCACGCCAACCCTTAGGAGTAGGAGTAATGTAAATCTCGGCGAGTTCTTCAACAAGTAGGGCTGCTATCGGTTAAGTTCGACCTCCAGCTTGTCTGTAAGTATCGTCATAACTTATATTATTGCTTGTAAGGCTGCATCAGCTGATTGACCTCTTGCAAGTCATAGTATAAGTTAGTTATCGATTCTTATCTAGTTCAAGTACGGCTGCCATCGGTTAAGCTTGACCTCTCGAATTAGATTAAGGTCAAGTTATCGGCTCTGCCTAAGGGTGGCATCCTTCGGGTAGATTCATTAAGTTATCGATCTTGCTTATGTTCTTATTGTCATTAGTTTCAGCAATATCAACCTGCCCGATCGAGATCGATCTAGATCGGCTTCGTATCCTTTTAGTCCATCGTTTATTTTGCTATATTGTGATAATTTTTACTTTAAACGATGGATTATGTTTTATTGGTTATTCTAGTTCGATCTTGATCGTGCATAGTACGCGGTCAAAGCATGTCTGATCTTGAGTAGGTTTACTAGCTAGTAGAATCTAGTCTATAGCTCGCTATTATGGCTGTAACGATCCGTTTGATCCCCATTGTTAGCACTTTAGATCAGAGTATGCTAGTTGGTAGATTTGCTTTTGGCCAGGCATGACCTTGACTGTTTGCTATGTCTGCATCGGCTAAATAGCCGATTGCCTGCACTTTAACGCTCATAGTATGTTTTCATGATTCTGTTAAATGTGAGTAGATCTGTTTACTTTAAAAGTTTAATCTGTTATCTTTATTATGGCTGTCAACGATCCGGTCGAACCTCACTGTTAAAGATAATAGGCTAGATTTGATGAGTTTATAAATCTGTTCATATTAAATAGTCGATTGTTCACATGTTATGCCTCTATCTTCTCTGTATCGGCTATTTAGCCGGTTACTTGAGCTTATTATGCTTATATATTTCTTAGTCACCTGTTGTTTATGTTCATTATTTTCACTTATGAGTTAGTCGATTTCATGATTGTTTTCATCTGTTAAATTATCGATCATGCTCATTAATATTATCAGCTCGATACTTTATATCGATCATGCTCTGTTTAGCCGGTAATGTTTATTTCTATCGCTTTATTGTCGGATATCGACTCTGTAATCGATGGCCATATCAATGGATTGTTTAGCCACATATCGGAACTGTCTGGTGTAACACCGGCATGTTCCACCTTACATTACTGACTATTTTCTCCTTGTCAATTGCAGGGTCAAATTGACTGGCATGCCTTTAGTCTTGAAACTGACCGATCCTGTGTTTGAAGCCAAGCGGATCTCCTGGCTTACTCCAAGTAGATCTTTTCGGCTTGCTGTGTGTTGCATGCATTGTTATATTTTTATGTCAACACACTTTTTGGAACGTCCGGTGAGACCACAATCCTTTGATTAGAAGTCAGATATATCCACAATTGAACATGACAAAAACGCCAAGAGCTTGCATATAGACATCGACATAATTGACGATCATCTCATTGGACTTCATATTCTACCTCGTCATATGTACGCCGTGGCCTTTTTCTTGAAGATGCAAGCGGAAGAGCATTGTGTGGCATGGAAAGGATCTCCAGCTCTTCACTTATATGATGCATAACTATTTGAATTCATGCATGAAAGAAAGGATGGGAGCATACGTGCATATATGAAGTTCGGCTTTTCGGGAAGCAATTTCAGTTATCCGATGAAATTTTGAGCCGATGGATCAAGCTAATAAGCATTCGGTCGATGGTCATCTAAACAAAGATACAAAAGGCGATGGACCATGCTAAAAAGCATAGGCTACCTATGCTTCAGAGATTATTGCTTCTAGTTGAGAAAATGATGGCGCACAGGGACAACCGATGTGACAAGATATACGAGAATGTTGACAGATGTCTTCAAGAAATTGATTGGTTTAGTCCAATTGGCTACGGGGGAGCCAACAAAGTTTTAATCGACTATGGGATAGCCGATTTCACCAACATAGGAGCCGATTTTACCATCGGCACACCTCCAGCACAGGGAACTATGGGCTCTCCATAAGCCGACATGTGCCTCAATATGCAAACAGGGAAAATCAGATTAATAATAATTATTCTGGCACATGGAGATCGGCTGTTTCACATTGACTTGCTGATGATCAAAAAGAAAATGAACCATGTTCGCTTACCATTCACAGATGCGTGCATGACATGAATTACTGAAGACGAAGCAAGTCCAACTAGAAGATGCGCACATGTGTATGTCAGTGTTTCATCGTCAGCAGCGGGTATTGGAACCGAATTGGATAGCACTACGACTTATGCTCTCGACTCCAAGACCAGATATCCAGACCGTGAAGCTGATGGAGTATGGAGCATATCGGCCGAGAACGCAAGTCAGATACTTTGTTCATGAATACCTATTAGCTTCCAAGTCACGGTGAGGCTGAATTTTTTTTCATCTACAACAAAAGGCCGATGTTAGTGTTTATTCAGCCATCTATCAAGGCGCTATTCATCAAGGCCGCAGCATCTGGCATCAACGAACGACAAATCGGACTTCAAGGCTGATTTGAACTACGCCTGAAAAATCACCAATCCTGATTAAAAGCAGCGAGCAGTTTTCGTCTACTAGAATTCGCGTGAACCAAGAGCAGGATTTTTGTTGAGCCAGAGATCATGGTCAAATCTTGTGCAGGAAGTCAGAGGCAAGGTTGCAAGAGTAGAGGCTTATGTTAGAACCTGTCGCCAGCTTGTTGCTGCTGCTGTGGGCATGCGCCTACGTGCGTGAACTTTGTGTCTACGTGACATCTCTCTGCCACCTCTAGGCCATGTGCTACTGTTCAGGAGCCTCAAGAAGATTCAGGATGTGCTGCTAGAATCTACGTCAAGCACGGGAGAAGATTTTATTAGAATTATTTTAAAGATGGTTTGATAAGGAAGAAATAATTCAGAGGCCATCTATTAATACTCCATCAATAGTTTCATCAAGGCCAACATCCATGATTAGTTCGGCTAGATATTTTGCACATCGATTTCAAAGCCGATTCAAATCTTAATTAGGTTCATTCGGCAGGTGTTTATTTCAACACCATCAGATTGGTTCGTCTGTATATCCAGGCCATCACCAACAATACTACCACATCACCGTTCATTGAAGCAAGCCAAAGCTGACAGGATTAATCTATTATTTTGGGGAAGTATCAGCACTCAAATTAGAAGAGATTGTCTGATGAAATATTTGGCCAATGGAGATATTTTATTGTCAGATGATTATGCCGATATCTTTCAAGAGCCATCAGTTTCAAGACATCAAGCTGATTTCCTGATTGGAAATCAAGTATACAGAGATCGGCTGAGCTAATATGATCATTAATAATTTGGGCAAAAGAAGTGATTTATAAAACCGTTTGATCAGAATATTACAAAGCCGATAGAAAATTCGGCTAGTTACCGATTAATGTATTAAGCAACTCAGTATGCATTAAAGAAAGCTCAGTATATATTATCTGAGTACAACATGAAGCAGATGAATACAACATTGATTAGTGCAAGTTCTACAAAGAAAGTATACATCGGCTAGATAAAGTACAAGGCTAGAACGGCTATATAAAAAGAGCGGATATATTGTTTGTTGCTTGGACATTGGCATCAGGAAGATTCTGCAATTCTTGGTCCTTTGAATAAATTTCTTGGCGGATGACTTCAAGTTGTTTCATCAGCTCAGCCTCCTTCAACTTCAACTGTTGCTGTCCAGAACTTGCTTTGCATCATTCGCCTATAGCCGATTGATCTCTCTCTGTTTGAAAATCTCTTTACTAAATGACCTATCGGCTACTCTTTTCTGAGCATGAAGGACTTCATATTGTTGACCTTCAATATAAAAGATGACAGACTAGGAGCAGCACGGCCGTCAGGAAGAGATCAGATTAATAATTATTATAATTCTGGTACATGGAGATCGGCTGTCCTAAAGTAGAATCGGTTGCTAACCTTAAGGTTTAACGCCTGGCCCACAAGTCGATGACCTTCCAATGAATCATTCTGATAGCTGATGTCATCAGGACAAGTTTGGAAGGAGGATAGTTAAAATGGTACAAACATCAAATTTAGGGGGTGTTTAGATCCCACCCAAAATCCAAAATTATATGCAAGACAACCATCAGCTGATCGGAAAGGTCAGACCATGAAACCGATGAAGACTGACACAGCCGATGACCCCCATTGATGATTCAGTTGGAGCCTATGAGTACATGAAGATAGCCGACATCATTGGTGGAAAGTGTATCGGCTATTTAAAAACATTATTATATCATTGGCTATCGAAATGTATTAGTACATCAGCTGTTGAAGGAATATCGGCTATTGAAATATTTTATTACATCAAGTTGATCAGCAAGGCTGATAGACCAATGGAATAGTTAGCCGATGGCTCACACCGGGGCTGTCAAAACATGTTCTTATTACGTCCTCTTGATGTGTCGGCTAGTCGCTACTGGTAATGTTTTTTATTGGATCAGACTAACTAGTATTGATATTATTTTGATTCGATCTTCTCATCGATATTGAGTCAGTCCATCTGCAATGCACTTCATCGTTATTTATTGTTTGGAGGTGGATTTGGCAATGCTATGGTGGGACGCGTTCATAAATTCTTATGGCAATTAAAGATAATAACATTAACGCTAAAAGTCGATGAGATATGTCTATCGGCTACATGCTATTCAGTTAGATTTGATGCCAAGTTAATTATGGAGAAGGTTGATATGAGAAAGGAGGCATGTGGGACCAGGACAGAGCTCGCTTCAGATAGGACATGCATTGGTAATAGGTACCTTCTTTGTTCTCAGCATGGTGACGGGAAACTACGATCTGTTAACATATTGATTAGCCGATAGCCTATTGGCTGATAGACGGCTTCAAGCAGTTATTTTCCTAAGGGACAGAGAGGTGACCAGGAAAAAAAGGAGAAACTACATATGCATGGAAGGTGGCAACTCTTATGCGATGTCCGATATGTCTTGGTTAGCGTGATGGCTAGAATATTTTATTACCATCTGGGCCAACGAATATTTGTGTATTGGTTTGGCATCGTCCAGTTACATGCAGATAACTTATAGCCGATAGAAAAATATCGGCTTGTCCCGATCGACTACGTTACATGCACTGTTGAAGATGTTTTGTCCATCAGCTATTTTAAAACAACACGGAAATTAAGGGAGGTCAAGCCGTACTAATGAATAGCTGGAGATAGGCTGCCAATTCAAATATACGCATGCATTCAAGTTGAGCTTCCGTTATGTAGTTTACTATATGCAGGAGACAGACGACGATTAGTATCAGAGAGCAAGCCTGAACAAGCTGAAGGTTCATCAGCCATTAAAAAGAGCAAAAAGCTAATGGACGCATTCTATGTTCAGGTGTTCCGAAAGATTCATATTACAGGGTCAAACAACCGATGATTATTAGGGGGATTTAATCGGCTAGATACATTGAATAATGCTCGGACTATCATCATTGGATAACTCATAGCTGAGCCGATACAAATCACCATGGTGATTCATGGATAGTCAAATAAAACGTCTACTTCAACCGTATTCTCTCATGGAAGTAGTAAACCCAAAGTAAACAGAGTTGAACTTCTTCATCAGCTCCTGGTTCATTGGCTCTTGATTTTCTTTCCAATATGAGGCATAGCTGGTGGACGAGCAAAGGAAGTGGAAGAGTTTGGGTTGTGATGCAACGAGCAGCTGCATACCGGACCTATTTTATCCCTTTTGATGACATGCCCATGCATGGGGCTCTTGAAATTAAATCGGCTATGATCATATTTTTCCTGCACGGAGATGGTACAAGAGTTTGAGCTGCTTAACATTTGTTGTACCCTAAAGAACAAAAGAGTTAGTATAAGGGAATCAAATATTCAAGGAGTGTGCATTAAATGGCGCTGCTAATAGCCAATACCTTCATAAGCATATCGGCTACCTGTTGTTCGGATGATGTCATCGTGATAAAGCATATTACATCGGCCAGCTTGTTTGTCATGATATGTCAAATACAAGGCAAGATGAAGGTGAATAGGTCCGATACAAGGCAAAAGCGGTTGTCGTTGACGACCTCTTTTCCAATATCCTGGCCAAGCCTAACGTTACTTACAACACAATCAGCTTGTCACAGGACCCAGCGCCGAGAAGATCCTTAAGATGAAAGCGCTCGTTGTTTCGATCTCCCGCATCAGCTATGCATTGGGGGGCCTGAACCTTCCATGCGTGCCGCCGAGCTCATTTTTGTCCTCTACGTCACGCTCAACGTCGGCTTCATCGCCACAACATTCTTCGAGGCCACTTGTATGCTGCCCGATGGCATGCTCACCAAGACATTCCTTGAAGATCCCAAGTTGATAATTTAGGCACGTACTGAATGACCGTTCCAAGAAGAAGCAGTTTAATGGGAGCCCAGCATGGAAATTAACAAAATCCGGACAGAGGCATGTGGAGCTTGGGTGCTGTGATCGGCTACTGCATATGTGAATGAGATTTAGCAGCCGATCCTGTAAGTGGCAAAATTAAAATATCAGAAGCTGATTGGCCAAGCATACACGTGAACAACCGAATGGATAATCAAGAAACATCATATGGAAGGGTACCAAGGTGCTTCGTTGACAAATTAGAGTTGAATACATCAGCCGAGTTTTTTAGAAGCATCGGTTGAAGAGCAAAGTGCTCTAGTAAAAGGGATGCTCTTTACCTTCACGCTGGCCCTCGTCGTCAAGCCCCATTGGTGTCATCCAAGCCACCACTACCGGAGTACGACATCATCATGCAATTCATGGTCGGCTACACATTCCCTGGCAAGACTATCGCCAACCCACGACCTTCACATTATCAACAAAGAAGCAACAGTCGATCAGCTTGATAGAGCCGATGAAATCAAGCTTATATGCTATGATCAAGATGCTTCCAATACTCAATAATATCTGGTGTTCATAGAAACATGGAATTAGAGCAAGCATGGATGAAAATTTACATGACGTTCAGCATTAAGATGAAACAGCCGGTGCACCAGATTGCCATCTTCAGCCTCCTAACCTTATTGCTCAACCTGAGGGAGTTTCAGTTCCTATCCCATACGTATCAACAAGGCCTACAGATTGGTTTTTCCTAATGGTGTGTCAGAAGGTGACACAGTGCCAACATTTGGAGGTCTACATGCTTCGGAAGGTGCCACGACGCCACCGAGGGGCGCAAGGGCACCAACTATTGTCTCGTCACCACCCAGGGACAAGTCTGCATTTTTGTCAACATCCTCTGTTCGTGACCATGTGCAGGCCTTGGGATCTGGAGCGCCGATTACAACTGCACCTGCAAAGGTTGCTGCTATACCTTCAGCAGGCAGACAGATTTACTAAAACACTAGGATCCCCAATTGATCAGATTAATAATGCTTATATTTCTGGGACATGGAGATCAGCTATTCTTAGGTAGAATCGAATAAGTTCAGAGATCTGCCCCCAAGCCGATGTCATACCTGCCCACGAGTCGATTGGTTTTTTGAGGCCAAATTGAGTTTCCTTCCATCGATTGTTATCACCGGTCGTTAAAACAAGGGGTAACATATCTAAGTGAAAATATAGCTGGTCACAGGAGATGTCACCAACAGATTTTGGAGGAGGAAAGGCCGATTCTTATTATACTTCCTACAAATTACAGTCAAGAATATAAGTGGTTCAGCCATAATAAATAGCAGCAAATGTAAAAGTGAAGCTGCTGGTTTCGGAAGTACAAAGCAAAGATGATAAATTAAATAGCCTTACTTCTATCATCGGCTGGAAATACTACCACTTTATCTGTTCATCTATTGAAGCGCCCTGGCCGGTAACTTTTCATAGAGGAGAGTCGGCTGCCCCCAAGATGATAGACCATTTGCTCCCCAAGAGAACACGACTTGCTAGTGACGACCGACCGGGTGGAGACTGACATGTACGTGTAACGACGCGAGGCTAGCAACAACCACGGCAAGCTGCCATGGAGCAAGGTCAAGGAGCTCGAGGATAACAATGACGACAAGAACGTGATGCTAACGAACAGGGCCAAGAGCATCCTCTTCTACATCAATTGTGTTTTCTTGTGGAGATGAGTCACTCATCGGCTCAGAGTGGAGGAACATGCCTGCAGATATGAGTGGTACATGCTTTTCTATGGTTGACTCGCATATTCTTTATTCCTTGTTTTTTCTATCACTTGTGAACAATTTATCATAGTGAAAGCGTGCCATCTAAGTAGTCGATGAATGAGATATGGTATGATGAAAGGATCCTTGTTTCTTTTTGCAAAGTACTTGGGAAATTTTCTTATAAAAAATCAAAGTCAATGGCTTGTCTTCTCAATGATATTGAATTTCCTACCAAGGCCATATATTAAGAAACCTTCCACATAAGCTGCTTGCTCTGTGTTGAGTTTTGTCAAGTCTTGTTGACCATTGTTGAGAGATTTATCGTGCTCCTAAGATTAAGATCATGTACACGCCACATATATGTGTTGCTTCTACACTGGAAGTACGCAAAAACATGCTTTTCATCCACCTCAAAATGTTCTGCTCCTAAACTAGGAGAAGGCAAAAATATGTTTGTTAGGTTCTATCAAAATGAATGCTCCAAGTTCTTGATGATATTTCTCTCAAAAGTGTGTTGTAAAAAGAGACATGGGTTATGTAAAAATAAAAATGGACATGAAAGAGGTAAAAAGGAAGAAGAAAAGAAAAGAAGAGGTGAAAATAGAGATAGCCTATGTTCTCGCAAAAATTTTCCACAAGAGAGAAATATGTCTTAGAGAGTATAGTAGAATTAGGTTAGCTACCAAACATTCCACACACATGCACATCTTGATCTAAGAGTATGACACTTCTCTCCTTGGATCTAGGGTTTAACCTTACAATATATGCAAGGTAAGTATGCTACACATTTTATCCCTACCCAAACTCCACATAAGCTTTTTAAAAGTAGGGTGAAAAGAGGCAAGACAATGCCTTGGAGAGAAACTATACACATTGAGCGATCTGAGAGAATCATTTGAGGATCAAAGCTATGTTTTAATTTTTAAATCTTTAAAAACCCAAGTTTTATGAACAGGAGGAGTGAGGATGACTGAATTCTAATCCATTCCATTCTTCAACCACCCAAGGTGGTGTGATAGACACTTCAAAGTTCACATATGAAGGTAAGATTTGGCATAAGGTAATATTGCTGCCAACGAGTTTCTCGGCTCCTTGAAAGAAGACCATCTTTTAAGAGTTGTTGGATTATATTAATATGACATTGATCAGTTAGCAACTTTCCCAAGAAAGATTCCATCGGCTGTTGGAGAGCCGATTACTCTAATAAAGACTACTGCTGATCATGTCAAAATCATAGTACATCAAGTCAATCAAGCTGCTGGGCAACCAGTAGGATCAAGCTATACGGGTTGATAATAGAAGGACATCGTCAGTGGTGATAAGAAGGGGGTGGACAAGAATTCCAATTATCTAATGGTCAATGGCAAGAAAGAGGCCGATGTTTATGATTATTGCCTCTAGATAACCGATTATATAATTATGGACTCGGGGGGCCAACTCCTAATCGGCTAAAGCAAACTAACGGTTAGGAGTTCAAGAAGATGGAATCCAAGCAAGACATCAAGAGTATCGATTCATGAAAGCCGATTGCAAGATACACAGGAGGATTAATTGTGAAGGTGATTTATCGAGAGCCGATGCGGATCAGATATCGTGGATTCAGGAAGGAAGACCATTGGACCGAAATAGTTTGAAGCATGAGGAATTCATACTCCGAACTAGGGGGGCATGTGTTGACACCAAAATTTGGTAAGCTTACCCAGGAATGGAAGGAATCAGCCCATGGTGTCAAAAGCAAGAAAATCTCTATTGATTGAGGAACATTTGTGAGCCGACCCAAAAATATCATTTAATTTTGAAGAAATGTGATCACCAGACTTGTATGATCGGCTATTAGGGATACTCATGCATGTGCGGTCAATTAGCATATTTGGCCTCGTATATTTGGTTTTGGTTATACATCCAAGATCTACGGAAAGGAGCAAAGAAAAGAATACTTTATTTCGGTTCCGATAATCTAAAGCTAGTATGAGGCAAACTCTCATTGGGTAGCTAGCTGTTGATGCATGGTATGGAAATCAAAGTCCAAGTCTAGCATGCCTCATGTATGCATCATTGCAATCTGATTGCTGAGGTCGGCAATTAATATGGTACATCGATAAATGATCGATGCATGTTCGGCTTGGTGCATGGAGCTGGTCACCTGATATGCATCGAACGTGGCTGACTTTTGGATAAAATACATTCAGGCCTTGGACATGACTTAGATGTGTTAAGCCGAATTAAATAAGATTTGATTCAGCTATTCCAGTATACGTATCTATGGAAGGGAGCTGTGATGAATATTGAGTTGAAGATGGCAAGTTCTAGGATAACATATCAAGGATGTAACGTCGGTTAAAGAAGCTTAGTTAGCAAGGATTCTACCTGAAGGGAAAATAGAGTCCATGTATCTAAATATTTCCTAGCAAGTTTTGTATACTGTGATCAGCTAAGAGCCCAAGGTATAAATATAAACCCCTGGCCATTGTAAAAGATATCTCTCAATCAATTAATACAATTACTTTTTCGGCATCATGCCAACCCTTAGGAGTAGGAGTAGCGTAGATCTCGCCGAGTTCTTCAACAAGCAGGGCTGCCATCGGTTAAGTTCGACCTCTAGTTTGTTTGTAAGTATTGTCACGACTTATATTGTTGCTTGTAAGGCTGCAACAGCTGATTGACCTCTTGCAAGTCGTAGTATAAGTTAGTTATTGATCCTTATCTAGTTCAAGTACGGCTGCCATCGGTTAAGCTCAACCTCTTAAATTAGATTAAGGTCAAGTTATCGGCTCTATCTAAGGGTGGCATCCTTCGGATAAATTCATTAAGTTACCGATCTTGCTGATGTTTTTATTGTCATTAGTTTCAGCAATATAAACCTGCCCGATCGAGATCGATCTAGATCAGCCTCACATCCTTTTAGTTCATCGTTTATTTTGCTATATTGTGATCATTTTTACTTTAAACGATGGATTATGTTTTATTGGTCGTTCTACTTCGATCTTGATCATGCATAGTACGTGGCCAAAGCATGTCTGATCTTGAGTAGGTTTACTAGCTAGTTGAATCTAGTCTATTGCTCGCTATTATGGTTGTAATGATCCGTTCAATCCCCACTGTTAGCACTTTAGATCAGAGTATGCTAGTTGGTAAATTTGCTTTTTGCCAGGCATGACCTTGGCTGTTTGCTATGTCTGCATCGGCTAAATAGCCGATTGCCTGCACTTTAACGCTCATAGTATGTTTTTATGATTCTATTAAATGTGAGTAGATCTGGTTACTTTAAAGATTTAATTTGTTATCTTTATTATGGCTACCATCGATCTGGTCGAACTCCACTGTTAAAGATAATTGGCTAGATTTGATGAGTTTATAAATCTGTTCATATTAAATAGTCGATTGTTCACATGTTATGCCTCTATCTTCTCTATATTGGCTATTTAGCCGATTACTTGAGCTTATTATGCTTATCCGTTTCTCGGTCATCCGTTGTTTATGTTTGTTATTTTCACTTATGAATTAACCGATTTCATGATTGTTTTCATCTGTTAAATTACCGATCATGCTCATTAATATTATCGGCTCAATACTTTATATCGATCATGCTCTATTTAGCCGGTAATATTTATTTCTATCGCTTTATTGTCGGATATCGACTCTGTAATCGATGGCCATATCAATCTGTTGTTTAGCCACATACCGGAACTGTCTGGTGTAACACCAGCATGTTCCACCTTATATTACTGACTATTTTCTACTTGTCAATTGTAGGGTCAAATTGACTGGCACGTCTTCATTCTCAAAACCGACTGATCCTGTGTTTGAAGCCAAGCGGATCTCCGGGCTTATGAAAGGTCCTAGTATGGCTAGAGGGGGTGAATAGCCTATTTAAAAATCTACAAATCAACTAGAGCAATTTGATTAGTATGACAAATAGCGTAATGCAAACTTGCTCTAGCTCTACAAGGGTTGCAAGCCACCTATCCAACAATTCTAGTTGCAATGATTACTTAGGCACACAAACTTGCTACTCTAAAGATCTCAACTAGATGAATATAAACGATAAAGCAAGCTCTCAATTCTAATTACTCTAAAGAGCTTATATCAACTAGTTTACAAGAATGTAATCAAGTAAGTAGGGTGATTATACCGCCGTGTAGGAGATAAACCAATCACAAGATGAAGATCAAGTCAATCACTGGGAGAATGCAAATAACAAGAGACAATCGATTTTCTCCCGAGGTTCACATGCTTGCCAACATGCTACGTTCCCGTTGTATCGACCAACACTTGGTGGTTTGGCGGCTAAGAGGTGTTTCACAAACCTCGTCCACATGATAGGACACGCAAGAACCGACCCACAAGTGAGGTAACTCAATGACACGAGCAATTTACTAGAGTTACCTTTTGGCACTCCGCTGGGGAAGGTACAACTCCCCTCACAATCACCGAAGGCGGCCACGAACAATCACCAACTCATGCTGATCCTCAACGCTGCTCCAACCGTGTAGGTGGTGGCAATCACCAAGAGTAACAAGCGAAATCCGTAGCGCAACACGAATACCAAGTGCCTCTAGATGCAATCACTCAAGCAATGCACTTAGATTCTCTCCTAATCTCACAATGATGATGGATCAATAATGAAGATGAGTGGGAGGGCTTTAGCTAAGCTCACAAGGTTGCTATGTCAATGAAAATGTGCAAGAGTTACCCCTTGAGCTGGCCATGGGGCTATAAATAGAGCCCCCATCAAATAGAGCCGTTATACCCCTTCACTGGGTAAATCACGGGCCGATCGGACGCTGTAGTCCAACTGACCGGATGCAACACCGGACGCGCCGGTCGGCATACTGGACATGTCCGGTAGCCTCAGACTGCCACGTGTCCGGTTCAGATCATCATAGCTGTTGCCACGCATACTGCCGATGACTGGACGCTCACACCGGACGCAGACACCCAATTGACCGGACGCTCCACCGTTGAGTCTGGTCGAGTCCAGTAAGCCACCAGGGCCGACCGGATGCGTCTAGTAGAGACTGACCAGACGCTGAGCCTCAGCGTCCGGTCGAGTACAGTAAGCACCCATGGACGACCGGACGCGTCCGGTCACATCGGACCGGATGCTGCCAGCGTCCGATCGACTTTGCTGCGGAACACTATTTTTCTGAGTCATACCGGACGTGTCCGGTGTGGCGACCGGACGCGTCCAGTCGCTGAGTCTGCCGCCGAATACCGGACGTGTCCGGTTATCATACCGGACGCGTCCGGTCACTCTGTAACCAGCGCGACTACCTCCTCTTTGACTCTATCTTTTTCACCCTTGCTCAAATGTGCCAACCACCAAGTGTATCACCATGTGCACATGTGTTAGCATATTTTCACAAACATTTTCAAGGGTGTTAGCACTCCACTAGATCCTAAATGCATATGCAATGAATTAGAGCATCTAGTGGAACTTTGATAACCGCATTTCGATATGAGTTTCACTCCTCTTAATAGTACGGCTATCTATCCTAAATGTGATCACACTCACTAAGTGTCTTGATCACCAAAACAAAATGGCTCCTACATTTTATATCTTTGCCTTGAGTCTTTTGTTTTTCTCTTTCTTCTTTTCCAAGTTTAAGCATTTAACCATCACCATGCCATCACCATTGTCATGATCTTCGCCATTGCTTCATCACTTGGAGTAGTGCTACCTATCTCATAATCATCTTGATAAACTAGGTTAGCACTTAGGGTTTCATCAATTAACCAAAACCAAACTAGAACTTTCAATCTCTCTCTTTTTGGTAATTGATGACAACCCTTATACAAAGATATGAATTAAAGTTTATTTGAATCCATGTTGCTTGCCCAAGCATATTTACCATGTGTAAAGGATATGGGCAAGTTTCATGAACTCCTTATGATGGCAATTGCTCCCCCTACATATATGCTAAGAGTTTGGATTGAAGCTTTGCACATATGATTAGATAGGAAATATAGGAGTCAATTTCTACCAAATGATGCTAAGGTATAAGAGATGGACCTTTGAAGCGTGATACCAATCGGAGTGCACCAATATACCATCCTTAGCACTATTAGTAATTAGACATATACAAGAACTAGAATACCCCGTGAGATCACCATTACATGCAAGGGTCTAGTTTCCATAGAATGAACATAAGTCTAGTTACTTAGCCTATGCATGCTAGTTTTTCATTTCAACATTCAAGCCTACAACTAGCATACACCACGCAAGCATGGATTTTTTAAATTAAAACTTATGCCATGCAATCAAACATATGTAATGCTCATTCAAATGCACCATACAAGTTTATGAGCTTGCTCCCCCTATTTGTATGCTCAAAATTTGAATTAATCCCCTTCTTTTGTCATTCTTTTGTCATATATTATCTATATTATCTCTCCCCCTTTGTTTCACTATCTTTATCTATATTATCTCTCCCCCTTTGTTTCACTATCTTTGTACACTATTTCTCCCCCTTTGTCATCAATGACCACAAAGGCTTTAAAGTATAGATAGGGTAGGATTAATAGTGTCAACAATTTGCACAAAAGGTGGCCTCAAATAATAGATATGTTGGGGTGAGACCATGTGAAATGAGGATCATTTTCCCAATTTGTTCAATCTAGAGTACTTGCAAAAGTTATTTAACTCGGTTTGATCTAAGGACAAGCTTCTTCACACCTCCAAATAAGGGTTATTTTGTACCATGTTGAGTTAAGCACTTATAGCTCATTTTCTAAATCAAACACTAGGTTTACAAGCCCACAAACATGTCATATGCTACCACTAGATCATTTCAAACATACAACCAATAGTGGTACCATACAAGCATCAAATTCATTTAATCTTCATGAATGAGCCTATTCAAATGGGAAATATGTCTAGATGCACTAAACAAGTCCTTAGCAATGTATGGATGACATGTCAATCAACTTTACCTTGCTTGGCTTGAAGGAGAGGCATGTCATATAAATTGGGGGGGTGCATCAACACATATTTGAGAAGTCAAGTATGTTCAATTCATTCCTTAGCTTGCAAAACCTCTTCTCATCAAGTGGCTTGGTGAATATGTCGGCAAGTTAATCTTCGGTGCCTACACTCTCAATACAAATGTCTCCTTTTTGTTGGTGATCTCTTATGAAGTGATGATGGACATCTATATGCTTTGTTCTTGAGTGTTGAACCGAGTTGTTGGTGAGCTTTACGGCACTTTCATTGTCACATAGCAATGGCACTTGCTTGAACTTGATTCCAAAGTCACTCAAGGTAGCCTTCATCCAAAGTAATTGAGCACAACAACTACCGACCGAAATGTACTCCGCTTCGGTGGTTGAAAGTGCTACACTATTTTTCTTCTTTGATGACCAAGACACAAGTGATCTTCCCAATAGTTGACATGTGCCCGATGTGCTCTTTCTCTCAACTTTGCACCCACATAATCAGAGTCCGAATATCCAATCAACTCAAATCTTGCTCCTTTGGGATACCATAATCCAACATGTTGTGTATGCTTCAAGTACCTCAATATTCTCTTTGTTGCCTTCAAATGACTTTCTCTTGGTGAGGCTTGAAATCTTGCACACATGCATACACTAAACATCACATCCGGCCTTGATGCGGTCACATAGAGTAGACTTCCAATCATGGACTGATACATCTTTTGATCCACCATGTTGCCACTAGCATCACTATCTAAGCTTCCACTTGTCCCCATTGGTGTGCTAATAGCTTTACTCTCATCCATTTCAAATTTCTTGAGCATATCCTTGATATACTTGCCTTGACTCACAAATGTGCCATTCTTCATTTGCTTGATTTGAAGACCAAGGAAGTAACTAAGTTCTCCAATCATAGACATCTCAAACTCACTTGCCATCATCTTGCCAAACTCCTCACAAAATTCTTGATTTGTTGATCCAAAAATGATGACATCAATATAGATTTGCATTACAAACAAGTCATTTCCAAGCTTCTTGGTGAAGCCAGTGGTGTCAACTTTTCCCATCTTGAATCCCTTAGAGAGTAGGAAATCCCTTAATCTCTCATACCATGCTCTAGGTGCTTGTTTCAATCTATACAAAGCCTTTCTCAACTTGTAGACATGGTTGGGTTTCTTCTCATCCTCCAAACCGGGAGGTTGCTCAACATACACAAGCTCATTGATGTACCCATTGAGAAATGCATTTTTCACATCCATTTGGTACAACTTGATGTTGTGGGCACAAGCATAGGCTAACAAGATCCTAATTGCTTCTAATCTTGCAACCGGGGCATATGTTTCTCCAAAGTCAAGACCTTCAACTTGAGTGTAACCTTGAGCCACCAATCTTGCTTTGTTCCTTATTACTATCCCATCTTGATCTTGCTTGTTTCAAAAGACCCACTTAGTTCCAATCATATTATGATCCTTAGGCCTCTCAACTAAATTCCATACTTGGTTTCTTGTGAAGTTGTTTAGCTCTTCATGCATAGCATTTATCTAATCAACATCTTTCAAAGCTTCATCTATCTTCTTAGGTTCAATGGATGACACAAATGAGAAATGCTCACAAAATGAAGCCAATCTTGATCTTGTTTGCACCCCTTTTGAAATATCACCAATGATAGTGTCCAATGGATGATCTCTTGCAACATTGGTTGGTTGAAGCACTTGCACTTGATTGCTAGCATTTGTTTGATCACTTGGTTGAGATGATGAACTAGCCATTTGTTGATTTTGCACATTGACATTACTAGTGCTTGCTTGGATTTGATCATGAGAACCACTAGCTTGCATATTTGAGTTGGAGAGCACTTGGTTCTTGTCATCTTCAACATCAATCACCTCTCTAGGCCTTATATCACCAATGTCCATGTTCTTCATTGCATTGACCAATTGAGTGCCTCTTACATCATCTAGATTCTCTTCTTCCTCTTGGGAACCATTTGTTTCATCAAAATTCACATCATGAACCTCCTCAAGAGTACCACTAGCCAAATTCCAAACTCTATAAGCTTTGCTAGTAGTGGAGTAACCAAGCAAGAACCCTTCATCACATTTCTTTTCAAACTTGCTCAATCTAGTGCCTTTCTTCAATATATAGCATTTACAACAAAAGACCCAGAAGTATGCTATGTTGGGCTTTCTTCCATTCAATAGCTCATAAGGTGTCTTCTCTATCATGGGGTGACAATAGAGTCGGTTGCTATAGTAGCAAGCCGTGTTGATTACTTCGGCCCAAAATGAATGACTCACATTGTACTCACTCAACATTGATCTTGCCATATCAATCAAGGTTATATTCTTTCTTTCAGCTAGCCCATTTGATTGAGGAGTATACTTGGCCGAGAATTGATGTCTAATTCCAAATTCATCACATAACTCATCAACTCTAGTGTTCTTGAATTCACTACCATTGTCACTTCTAACTTTCTTGATTGTTGTTTCAAACTCATTGTGAATGCCTTTGACAAATGATTTGAATGTAGCAAACACATCACTCTTATCAACAAGAAAGAACACCCATGTGTATCTAGTGAAATCATCCACAATCACAAATCCATATTTGTTTCCACCAATGCTAGTGTATGTGGTTGGTCCAAACAAGTCCATGTGCATCAACTCAAATGCCTTAGATGTGCTCATCATGCTCTTCTTAGGATGTGTGTTACCAACTTGCTTTTAGGCTTGACATGCACTACATAGTTTATCTTTCTCAAAAGTGACATCTTTCAAGCCTCTAACTAAGTCATGCTTGATTAACTTGTTTAATTGTTTCATTACAACATGACCAAGCCTTCTATGCCATAACCAACTCATGCTAGACTTAGTGATCAAACATGTTGACAATTGAGCTTCTCTAGCATTGAAATCAACTAAGTATAGATTCTCATATCTAAATCCTTTGAATATCAAGTTAGAGCCATCTATACTTATGATCTCTACATCATCCACACCAAATATGCACTTGAAACCAAGATCACACAATTGAGCTACCAACAATAGGTTGAAGTTCAAGCTCTCTACTAGTAGCACATTAGAAATGCTCAAATCATTGGATATTGCAATCTTATCAAGCCCTTTGACCTTGCCTTTGCCATTGTCACCAAAAGTGATACTATCAATCCCATTGCTCTTGCTTTCATTGATTGAATTGAACATTCTTGGATCACCGGTCATGTATTGTGTGCACCCACCATCAAGCACCCAATGCCTTCCTCCGGCTTTATAATTTACCTATAAAAGAAGATCAATTCTTTTTAGGTACCCAAACTTGCTTGGGTCCTTGTAGGTTAGTCACCAAGGTCTTTGGTACCCAAATGACCTTCTTCTTTGGGCCCATAAGTGGTGTACCAATGAACTTAGCCTTCACACCATTGGCACCCTTATAAAGCATGTAACAAGAATCAAATTTGATTGAGGATACATTAGGTAGCTTGTTCCTATTAGTCTTGCAATTTTGCTCTATATGCCCAACTTGCTTGCATCTATTGCAAAACCGACCATTGCCCTTCACAAAGCTAGCTTTGAGAGTGACAAAGGCCGCCTTGCCTTTCTTGGGGGTATAGCCTAATCCTTCTTTGTTGAGAGAAAATCTTTGGCTACCCAAGTACTTTAGCAAGTGGGCTTCTCCACTATAGGCATTGTCTAAGGCACGAGTGAGCTCATTTACCTCCTTCTTGAGGTTCTCATTTTTCACCATTAGTGATGTATCATTCATAGGTGGAGTAGAAGTGGTAGTGCTACAAGATGATTTAGTGGGAGCAACTATAGTGGGCATACAAGAATTATCAATAATATCACATGTTAGTCCCACATCACATGTTATGATCATTTGCTCCTTCTTGGCTTCCTCCACTTTGACTTGCTCAATGAGAGAGGAGTGAGCCTTTTCAAGCTTAGAGTGAGCTTTGCCAAGCTTCTCATGGGCTTCCATTAGCCTCTCATGAGTGGCATTGAGCTCATCAAAGGATTGCTCAAGAAATTTTACTTTCTTGCGCAATTCTTTGCACTCCTTTATCTTCATCTCATTGCAAGCATGCACTTGCTCACACATGTCCAAGAGCTCCTCCTTGGAGTACTCCTCATCATCATCATCACTCCTATAAGCATCACTTTCGCATTCATCATCATCACTCACATCATATTTTACCTTGGTAGGTTTTGCCATGAGGCACGTCGATGGAGTGTCGAAGATGAAGGGCTTGTTGTTGATGGCGATGCTTGCTAGTGCTCTCTTGATAGATTTCTTGTCATCATCACTAGAGCTATCACTATCTGAAGAGCCATCACTATCCCATGTGACTACATAGCATCCACCCTTCTTCTTCTTTTGGAAGGTCATTCTCTTTTCCTTCTTCTCCTTCTTTTCTTTCTTATCCTCCTTGTGCTTCTTCTTCTCATCCTCATCATTGCCACTATTGTATGGACAATTTGCTACTACATGATCGGGGCTCTTGCAATTGTAGCATCTTCTCACATACTCTTTCTTCTTGGTGTGATCTCTTCTCTTTTTTGCACCATAGCCCTTCTTCTTCATGAACTTGCCCATCTTGCGCACAAAGAGAGCCATAGCCTCATCATCAATATCACTTGGATCTTCATCATCACTTGATTCTTTCTTGGATTTGCCCTTGTTTTTGTATGATGATGAACTAGCCTTGAATGCTATGCTTTTCTTCTTCTTGTCCTCTTCTTCCTTCTTGTCCTCCTTGTCACCCCCTCCCTTTCCACATGGTATGTCTCTTGTGTCATGACATCACCTAGTACTTGGTTGGAGGTAATGTCCTTCAATCCTCCTCTTATGATGAGCAATCTTAACATCTCAAATCTTGGAGGTAAGCACATCAAGAATCGATGGGAGACATCATTATCCTTGATCTTCTCTCCCAATACCTTCAAGTCGTTGACAATGACTTGCAATCGATGGAACATCTCTAGGATGCTCTCATCATCCTTCATCTTAAAACTTGTCAACTTGTCCTTGAGGATGTACAACTTGGCACTCTTCACCGCCGGTGTGCCCTCATATGTTTCCTCCAATCTCTTCCACACCTCATTTGCTCTATCACAATCCTTGATTTGCTCAAACACCTTGGAATCAATGGCATTGTATATGGTGTTGAGAGCCATTGTATTGCATTGCTTGTTGATCTTATCTTGATTTGTTGGATCATCGAGATCAATGATAGCATAGTCATTATCGGTCACTTCCCAAACTTGATCATTGATTGAACCAAGATACATTCTCATCTTTCTCTTCCAAAAACCATAGCATGTGCCATCAAAGAATGGTGGTTTGCTCCCCACATGGTTGAACATAGCTTGAGCCATAATTTGACACCGAGGTTGTTAAGCCTTTAATCAAATGGTGACCATGGCTCCAATACCACTTGAAAGGTCCTAGTATGGCTAGAGGGGGGTGAATAGCCTATTTAAAAATATACAAATCAACTAGAGCAATTTGATTAGTATGACAAATAGCATAATGCAAACTTGCTCTAGCTCTACAAGGGTTGCAAGCCACCTATCCAACAATTCTAGTTGCAATGATTACTTAGGCACACAAACTTGCTACTCTAAAGATCTCAACTAGATGAATATAAACAATAAAGCAAGCTCTCAATTCTAATTACTCTAAAGAGCTTGTATCAACTAGTTTGCAAGAATGTAATCAAGTAAGTAGGGTGATTATACCGCCGTGTAGGGGATGAACCAATCACAAGATGAAGATCAAGCCAATCACCGGGAGAATGCAAATGACAAGAGACAATTGATTTTCTCCTGAGGTTCACGTGCTTGCCAACACGCTACGTCCCCATTGTGTTGACCAACA
Source organism: Miscanthus floridulus (assembly GCF_019320115.1). NCBI lineage: Eukaryota > Viridiplantae > Streptophyta > Magnoliopsida > Poales > Poaceae > Miscanthus > Miscanthus floridulus. The sequence continues at coordinate 26,952,225 of NC_089581.1, read as the reverse complement.
CTTGGTGGTTTGGCGGCTAAGAGGTGTTTCACAAACCTCGTCCACACGATAGGACACCGCAAGAACCGACCCACAAGTGAGGTAACTCAATGACACAAGCAATTTACTAGAGTTACCTTTTGGCACTCTGCCAGGGAAGGTACAACTCCCCTCACAATCACCGAAGGCGGCCATGAACAATCACCAACTCATGCCAATCCTCCATCACTGCTCCAACCGTCTAGGTGGTGGCAACCACCAAGAGTAACAAGCGAAATCCGCAGCGCAACACGAATACCAAGTGCCTCTAGATGCAATCACTCAAGCAATGCACTTGGATTCTCTCCCAATCTCACAATGATGATGGATCAATGATGGAGATGAGTGGGAGGGCTTTGGCTAAGCTCACAAGGTTGCTATGTCAATGAAAATGTGCAAGAGTTACCCCTTGAGCTGGCCATGGGGCTATAAATAGAGCCCCCATCAAATAGAGCCGTTATACCCCTTCATAGGGCAAATCACGGGCCAACCGGACGCTGTAGTCCAACTGACCGGACGTAGCACTGGACGCATCGGTCGTGAAGACTAGACGTGTCCGATCAGCATACCGAACATGTCCGGTAGCCTCAGACTGCCACATGTCCGGTTCAAATCATCATAGCCGTTGTCGCGCATACTGTCGATGACCGGACGCTCACACCGGATGTAGACACTCAATTGACAGGACGCTCCACTATTGAGTCCGGTCGAGTCCAGTAAGCCACCAGGGATGACCAGATGCGTCTGGTAGAGACTGACCGGATGTTGAGCCTCAGCGTCCGGTCGAGTACAGTAAGCATCCATGGACGATCAGACGCATCTGGTCACACCGGACCGGACGCTGCCAGCGTCTGATCGACTTCACCGTGGAACACTATTTTTCTGAGTCATACCAGATGTGTCCGGTGTGGCGACCGGATGCGTCTGGTCGCTGAGTCTACCGCCGAATACCGGACGTGTCCGGTTATCATACCGGACGTGTCCGGTCACTCTGTAACCAGTGTGACTACCTCCTCTTTGACTCTATCTTTTTCACCCTTGCTCAAATGTGCCAACCACCAAGTGTATCACTATGTGCACATGTGTTAGCATATTTTCACAAACATTTTCAAGGGTGTTAGCACTCCACTAGATCCTAAATGCATATGCAATGAATTAGAGCATCTAGTGGCACTTTGATAACCGCATTTCGATACGAGTTTCACTCCTTTTAATAGTATGGCTATCTATCCTAAATGTGATCACACTCACTAAGTGTCTTGATCACCAAAACAAAATGGCTCCTATATTTTATACCTTTGCCTTGAGCCTTTTGTTTTTCTCTTTCTTCTTTTCCAAGTTTAAGCATTTGACCATCACCATGCCATCACCATTGTCATGATCTTTGCCATTGCTTCATCACTTGGAGTAGTGCTACCTATCTCATAATCATCTTGATAAACTAGGTTAGCACTTAGGGTTTCATCAATTAACCAAAACCAAACTAGAGCTTTCAGCTTACTCCAAGCAGATCTTTTTGGCTTGCTATGTGTTGCACACATTGTTATATTTTTATGTCAACACACTTTTTAGAACATCCGATGGGACCACAATCCTTTGATTAGAAGTCAGATATATCCACAATTGAACATGACAAAAACGCCAAGAGCTTGCATATAGGCATCGACATAATTCTATTAAATGTGAGTAGATCTGTTTACTTTAAAGGTTTAATCTGTTATCTTTATTATGGCTGCCATCGATCCGATCGAACCCCACTGTTAAAGATAATAGGCTAGATTTGATGAGTTTATAAATCTGTTGATATTAAATAGTCGATTGTTCACATGTTATGCCTCTATCTTCTCTGTATCGGCTATTTAGCCGATTACTTGAGCTTATTATGCTTATATATTTCTCTGTCATCTGTTGTTTATGTTCATTATTTTCACTTATGAGTTAGTCGATTTCATGATTGTTTTCATCTATTAAATTACCGATCATGCTCATTAATATTATTGGCTTAATACTTTATATGGATCATGCTCTGTTTAGCCGGTAATGCTTTATTGTCGGATATCGACTCTGTAGTCGTTGGCCATATCAATCAGCTATTTAGCCACATATTGGAACTGTTTGGTGCAACACCGGTATGTTCCACATTAAATTACTGACTATTTTCTCCTTGTCGATTGCAGGGTCAAATTGACTGGCACGCCTTCGGTCTCGAAACCGACCGATCCTGTGTTTGAAGCCAAGCAGATCTCCAAGCTTACTCTAAGCAGAACTTTCTGGCTTGCTGTGTGTTGCACGCATTGTCATATTTTTGTATGATCAAGTTGCTCTTACCTCTCAAAACTATCATCATGGTCTGGTTTTCTCCCAAAACTCTAAAAATGGATACTTTACCTCCTCAATTCTTAAACTAGATGTCATGTAAATGTACTTAAATATTGTCTCTGTCCTAAACAAAAAGTCGTTATGGGATGTGTGTAGGTCAAACTTTCTCAACAGACTAGGATTGTAGAAAATGCATGCAACATTTATATCTCCAAATAAGTTTATTATGAAAGTATATTCAATGATCTATCTAATGATACTAATTATGTATTATAAATATTAATATTCTTTTATATATAATTGCTCAAAATTAAAAAAGCTTGACTTCTCAGGAAGCGAGAATGACTTCTATTTTGGGACCGAGTACTTAACGGTCTTATGCTCCCACATGCCTTAACATTAATGTGATAGTTGAATAGTCTCAAGAGGTAAAGGTTGTAAGGCATGAATTTTTTTCTTTTCGTCCATCTTCACATCGTCTATAAACTGAGTTGAAATCCTTGCCCTGTACGGTGATCTCGCTAAAAGGTCACGGGTAATGATTCTTGCATGAATCACAACCCTTTGTGCATGGGCAATTGGGATTAAGAATTCAACAAGGCCCATGCATCATATGTTGGTGATCATCTTGTACAAGCCTGAGTACTTCTTGTGAAGCTCGGGTGAGATAAGGATATCATACTGCTTGGTTACGTGATATTGTACTTTTTTCTCAAATGCGCAAAAGTTTTGCATATGTTTTGTATATAAGGTAGAAAAGTTTAAACATACAAACACCACGCTTAAAACGAGTGCCCTATAAGGTCTAGAAGTAGCAACGCAAGCCTAGGCCATCCTAGTGTACCGATACATGTTACTGTATTACTTAGAAGCTAAACAACCAAGAGACGGGTGACGCTTTGACTCAGGAAATGGCCTTCCTTCGACACTGCTTCTTGCACCCTGCTGTCTAGAAATAGGATGCACAACGCTTCAACATTGGAAGTAGTCAGGTCCATCTTGAAGAGGTCCTCGTATGCCTTCTTTCTTGACGCGCTTGGCATGGAAAATCCTATGGTGAGGCCCATGCGTTACATGATGAGGATCTCGTCTCACTTGGAAGCAAGCACCCAAGAGAGGGCTTGATCCGCCAAGAGCTTGCTACACAGCAGTAGTACCGGCATAGCGGCTGTCGACTACATAGGAGGTCGAGGGAAGAGTGAAGAGGCAAACTTCCCAAGTAATTGCTTGGTGAAGCTCCATAGGTGTCGTGCAGCCGAGGACTCACCGTCATCATCGTCCAGATGCCCATCCCACATTGGTGTAGAAGCATCCACCTGGTGTTTGGCTGGCCTAAACCAAGGTGGGTAGTCCTCTGCATCCTCCCCAGGCATCTTAGCTTCCACAACATTAGGTTGTCCCCACCCATGGTGGCGTGACCTGTGGAAGCCCCTGCACAAGCGACAACAAAGGTGAGTCCATCATCCATTCAACCACCGTTGTAGGAGAATGGGTGTCCAGCAACAAACTTTCCTCCTAAAAGGTCACCACCAGCGTAGTTAGGAACCTAGGCACTAGTGCTCCACTGGCTAGCTCATGACGAGCGAGGCGGTGAGCTCCTCTAGTATTAGGTCGACCCACACGAGAGGCCCCGCATTTGCACACAGCTCCAATGCTAGGGGGTCTGGCTCAGGGAAGCAGTGAGCAGCAGTTGGCGTTGTCAGTGTACTCGACAATATGACACTGTTGTCATTGAGGGATGTCATTGACACCCCCCACGGCACCTTGTGTGGCCCTATCCAAACTTGGTGGACTGTCGTGGGCTGTGCGCTAGGGGCCGGTGGGATGTCGCCCCATGTAGAGTGTCATGGCAAGCCGCCACCCTTTGCTGCTATCATAGTAGTAGATCTAGACCGCTTGCAGTTCTTAACGAGGTGGCGGAAGCCATGGTAGCGCAAGCAACGCCGTGGCAACCGGTAAGTTACTACTCGGTGTGAGTAGGAAAGGCAGTTGAAACATCTGTCGTAAAGCTCTATGGGGATCTTTTGGGTCTGTAGTAGCTGCTTTGGGCCATGGCTAAAAGGTCCTTGTTTGGTTTTGGTAATTGAGTGACAACCTAGGTAGACTAACTGTGTTTAATGTGAGATACACAGGTGATTAGTCCACAGGTACATGTGTGTGAGCATCATATGCCATAGAGGTGAAATGGCTTGGAGATGTTGCAAAGCTCACACATGTGATGAAGGAGCTTATTGCACATGAGACATGACATTGAGTCATGTGATCAAGGTGGAGAAGATCAAAGACATGACTTGGCTTGATGGACTAGTTACAAGTGTAAAGGGCAAGTTGAGTGATGACTTGGCACCAATGAACTGAAGCAACGGTGAAGAGCAAGTGAAGTTAAGATCAATGAACCAATATGGTCATGTGATGATATGGAGTGGATCATATCATTGTTGATCATGTTGGTGCATGTGGTGCATCAACATTGCAGGAGATGGAATGGAATGCGCAAGTCAAAGGTATAACCTAGGGTATTTCATTTCACTAGTCATAGATGTGTAGAGAAATGCATGATAGGGTTTAGGATAGATGGATGTACTATTAAGAGGGGCAAACTTGTTTGTATATCAGTCATCTAGTGCCACTTGAGCGATCCAACTTTGCATATGTGCTAGGATCGAGTGATGTGGTGTAAAGAGTGCTAATCCTTTGTGAAAATGCTTCTGAAAAGCTAACACACGTGCACAAGGTGTTGTTCACTTGATGGTGTTAGCACATTTGCAAAGGTGAAGAAGTTGGTGAAGAAGTGTAGGCAAAATTGGGTTTGGGGTGCTACCTAGGTGGCACTGCCACCCCATATCTGGTGCACCGCCACCCTTATGGTGGTGCCTGTGAAAGTATCTAGGCCCCTAGTTGGGTTTCAGTGATTAATGATAATACGTGATTACTGTGACTAACATGTGTATTGCAGAAACAATTAAGTTAGGTCACGGTAATGGAGATCGATTGGGCAATCAAGGTTGTCATGCCCCTACGATGGAAATCATTTTGGTTTTTAAAGGATGGACGACAAGGTTAAGGATGGACTAGTTCTAAGTGTCGTTTGGAGTTGGAGAGACACTTAGAGTAGTTTAGGACTTTGTTTTTCCTTTGGCCGTACTATTAAGGGGGGTATGAACGGGTAGCTTGACCTAGGTGAGTCTAGTGAGTTAGGTGTGGTGCACACTTGTTAAAACTAGCACTAGGTAGCTCCATAACAGCCCTTTGATACAATGGAGCAAACTTCATTCACATATGTTCGAGAGTTGGAAGTGAATGAAGGGTCAAATACTAACCGGATGCTAGCTCCGGTGAGACCGGACGCTGGCTCAGGGTCCGGTCAGTTCATTTGACCAAGGTGAAAGCGTCTGGAAGTGACCGGATGCTGCAAGGTTATGTCACCGGACACTGAAGGCCAGCGTTCGGTCGACTCCAGTAAGGTCCCAGAGAGGGAGAATCCTGATCGGACACGTCCGGTCAATACTGACCGGATGCTGATCAGGTTTCGGCTACTGACCGAACGCTGCTCAGCAAGTGATCGAACGATGGAGGTCTAGAGTCCGGTCGACATCAGTAAGGTTCCAGTGAGGGGAAAACATGACTGGACACATCCGGTTAGTGTTGATCGGACGCTGCCAGCGTCCGGTCAACTCTTAACCACTGGAGTTCGGGGTGTACTGACCGATGCGCCCGGTCATCATGATCAGAGCGTCCGGTCACCCCGTAGAGGCACATAATGGTTCATTTTTCAGACGGTGTTATAAATACAACCTCCGCTCATGTGTGGGGGTACTTTTGCTCATTCCAACAACTAAGAAACACGTTTGTGAGTGCCAAGAAGAGAAAGGTCCTAGTGAGGTGATTGAAATTTGAGAATCCCATAGAGAGCCCTCATTAGTGAAGATCAAGAGTAGCAAAGTGTGCATCCACCTTCTCATTAGGCTTGTCATGGTCAAGTGAGAGTTTGTGCTTGTTACTCTTGGTGATCGCCATCACCTAGATGGCTTGGTAGTGATTGGGAGCTTGGTGATCATCCAGAGAGCATGTGGATGACCCAACTCAAGTTGTGAGCGGTTATGGGTGATTCACCACGACGGAGTGTCGAAGAATCAACCCATCGAGAGCACTTGATCCTTGCATGGATCAAGGGGGAGCCACACCCTTGCGCAGGTGCTCCAACGAGGACTAGTGGGAGTGGCGACTCTCTGATACCTTGGCAAAACATCGCCACGTTCCTTCCTCTCTATTTACTTTGAGCATTTCAATTCGTGTCTTTATATTCATAGAATTGCCATGCTAGAGTGGGATTGGAACTTAGGTTGCAAGTCTTTTGTGTGGTAGAATAATTAAAAACACTTTCTAGGCACAAGGGGTTAATTGGGCTAACCATAGGATTTAATTATCGCAAAGAAATTTAGAATTTGCCCAATTCATCTCCCCTCTTGGGCATCTTGATCCTTTTAATTGGTATTAGAGCCTCGTGCTCACGTATTTAGGCTTAACCGCCTAGAGCAAGATGTCTCACAGGGATAGACCTCCTCCTATCATTGAGGGAGATGACTTTCCTTATTGGAAAATTCGCATGGAGGCATATCTAGAAGCTCTAGATGTTGGTATACTTAGAGCTGCCTCATATGGCTTCTCAAAACCTCAAGATGCTACTCACCTATAAGGCGATGAGGTAAATTACGAGAAGTGGAATGCAAAGGCTCAAAACACCATCTTTAGAGGCCTTTGCAAAGATGTGTTCAATCGGGTGAGGAACCACAAAGACGCCCTTGCACTATGGTCGGACGTTTGTGCGCTCCATGAGGGAACTAAGAGTGAGCGTGAGGAACGCTATCATCTTGTCATGAAAAAGCTCAACTCTTTCGAAATGCTTTCTAAAGAATGTGCTAATGAGATGTATTCACATTTGAATATTCTTGTAGAGGAAGTCAATGGGCTTAGACTCACTCAAATGCAACCATCCGATGTTGTAAGAAAAATCTTGAGTGTCCTCCCCATTGACAAATATGGGCATATTATGACCATGCTACATCAAGGTGATCTTTCCACCGCTACACCGACACAAATCTTGGGAAAGATCAATGCTCATGAGATGTACATGCACATCATGCCACAAGATGGCTCATCCTCTACCAAGAAGAAAGATAAGGACTTAGTATTCAAAGCTAGTCAAGAGAAGGGAAAAGCAAGACATGAGTATGAGAGCTCAAGTGATGATGAAGTTGATGATGAAAGTCTTGCTCTCATGGTGAAGAAGACCGCCAAGATGCTAAAGAAGCTCAACAAGAGTGGCATCAAGTTTGATGGCAAGAAGAAGAAGTTCTTCACTAGCTCTAGAAGGAAGCCAATCTCCAAGATGGATTGCTTCAATTGTGGAGAACTTGGTCATCTAGCACACCAATGCACTAAGCCCAAGAAAGACAAGTTTAAGAACAAATACAAGGGCAAGAAAGATGACTCAAGCAATGAAGAAGAAGAAGAACAAGCCATACAAGAAGAGAGATGGCAAGAAGAGGGGCTTCCACAAGAAGAAGAAGAGTGGAAAGGCATATATTGTCGGTGATTGGCTCACGGACATTGATTCATGTAGTGCCTCATCCGATGATGATAGTGACAACGAGAAGGTGGCCGCAATTGTTATCAACTCTTCATCATCTTTATCACCACCACCGCTGTCATCCTCTACACACCTATGCCTTATGGCCAAGGGTGATCGCAAGGTATCAAACAATGATGATAGTAGTGATGATGATAGCGATAGTGATGATGATGAATATGAGTCACCTACTTATGATGATCTTGCTAGATTGCTTAAACAATACACTAAGATCATTATAAAGACTAGAGCTAAGAATGAAAAGCTAGAGGCTAAAAATGATGCACTTTTAGCAAAATGTGATATAGCCGAAAAGGCTAGTGTTGAGCTTAGAGAAGCTAATGATGCTATATCATCCAAACTCAAGGAGCTCAAATCTTCTAAGAAAGAGCTTAAAGATAAACATGATAAACTTGAGAGGACACATAATGAGCTCATCACTTGCCACAACAAGCTAAGAGAAGAATATACCACCCTTAAGGTTAATCATGATACTTTTGTTATTACTCAAGAATTCTTATCCAATGAGCCACATGATGCTACTAATGATGTTGTTAAGATCTACATCATGTGATGACTTGATTGTTGAGAGCATTGAGCAAAGTTCTAGTAGCAAGGGCAAGCAAGTGGTTGAAGCCAATGATTATGATGAGTTTGTCAAGTTCAAGAATGACAATGAAAAGCTCAAGAAACATCTTGAAGAGCTCAAAGCCACCAAGTCTATTGTGCTAGAAACCATTGTTCATGATAATGGCTTGATCCTTGAGAATGAGAAGCTCAAAGATGAGAATAAGAAGCTCAAGGAAGAGAAGAACAATGATGCTCTCAAGGAAGAAAACAAGAAGCTCAAGTTAGAGAAAGAGCATCTTAAGATTGGATTGAGCAAGTTCACTAGAGGCAAGCATCTTCAAAGTGAGCTACTTATGAACACCGTCATGAAGATGGATAGAAGTGACATTGGGTACTTGGCAAATCATGAGAAAAAGGCTCAAGCTCAACAACAACATAAGCCCAAGCCAAAGTCAAAGAGATGTTTTGAGTATGGACAAGAAGGCCACTTTGCTCATGAGTGCCAAACTCCACCACAACCCTTGCCCAAGCATGCTAGACCTTTTGCCTTCAATGCACACTACATGCTTAGAAAGGATTCTAGTGGAAAGATGAAAGTGATGTTCTTAGGTCCTTCCAACAAGAATAGGCCTAAGAAAATTTGGGTTGCAAAGTCACTTGTTGAGAAGGTGAAGGGCCCTCAACAAGTTTGGGTTCCTAAAGCTTGATCTCTTATGTGTAGGTGAACTACAAGACTGGTGGAAGTCATTGGGTTATTGATAGTGGTTGCACACAACATATGACCGGTGATCCTCATATGTTAACCTCACTAGATGAAGAAGTAGATGGACAAGAAAGAATCACATTTGGAGATAACTCAAAGAGCAAAGGGGGAGAGGGTTCACCTCACTAGATGAAGAAGTAGACCAACCCTTAGGTTTTGGTGTTTGATGCCAAAGGGAGAGAGGGTTCGAGTATGTTAGGCTTAGGGGAGCTATATCTAGGGGGAGCTTAGTTCTTATATTAGCTTATCTATTTACATTTGGAGTTTTTATGTGTGAGATACACTATTATGTATTTGTGTGTGTGATACATTATTCATTCATGCTTACTACTATATCTATGTGATAGTGATATCTATGTGATCGTGATATATGACATGTGTGCTCTCTACTTTGAATTCCTTATATGTCATATCACTTGTGTTTTGCTCATTTGCCTTTGCTTCCGTGTTTTACTCTGATACAAATGAGCTTCTCTCTTGTACTCATGCTTATTTCATATCTTTTGAGTACATCATGTTGGCTTGGTCATATAAGCTTGTCTATCACTTTTGTTCTTATTATCAAAAGCTTATATGAACCAAGCAAGTTAAAAACATCATCTCTTTCACATACTCGAGGTAGTATTGTCATCAATCACCAAAAAGGAGGAGATTGAAAGCATCTAGGCCCCTAGTTGGGTTTTGGTGATTAATGACAATACGTGATTACTGTGACTAACATGTGTTTTGTAGAAACAATTAAGTTAGGTCACGGTAATGGAGATCGATTGGGCAATCAAGGTTGTCATGCCCCTATGATGGAAATCATTTCGGTTTTCAAAGGATGGACGACAAGGTTAAGGATGGACTAGTTCTAAGTGTCATTTGGAGTTGGAGAGACACTTAGAGTAGTTTAGGACTTTGTTTTTCCTTTGGCCATACTATTAAGGGGGGTATGAATGGGTAGCTTGACCTAGGTGAGTCTAGTGAGTTAGGTGTGGTGCACACTTGTTAAAACTAGCACTAGGTAGCTCCATAACAGCCCTTTGATCCAATGGAGCAAACTTCATTCACATATGTTCGAGAGTTGGAAGTGAATGGAGGGTCAAATACTGACCGGACGCTGGCTCTGGTGTGACCGGACACTGGCTTAGGGTCTGGTCAGTTCATTTGACCAAGGTGAAAGCGTTTGGAAGTGACTGGACGCTGTGAGGTCATGTCACTGGACGCTAAAGGCCAGCGTCCGATCGACTCTAGTAAGGTCCCAGAGAGGGAGATTCCTGATCGGACGCATCCAGTCAATACTGATTGAACGCGTCCGGTCAATACTGACCAAACACTGATCATGTTTCGGCTACTAACCGAACGCTGCTCAGCAAGTGACCAGATGCTGGGGGTCCAGAGTCTGGTCGACATTAGTAAGGTTCCAGTGAGGGGAAAACATGACCGAACACGCCCGGTCAGTGTTGATCGGACGCTGCCAGCATTCGATCAACTCTTAACCACTGGAGTTTGGGGTGTACTAACCGGTGCGTCCGGTCATCATGACCGGAGCGTCTAGTCACCCCATAGAGGCACATAATGGTTCGTTTTTCAGCCGGTGTTATAAATACAACCTCCGCTCATGTGTGGGGGTACTTTTGCTCATTCCAACAGCTGAGAAACACGTTTGTGAGTACCAAGAAGAGCAAGGTCCTAGTGAGGTGATTGAGATTTGAGAATCCCAAAGAGAGCCCTCATTAGTGAAGATCAAGAGTAGCAAAGTGTGCATCCACCTTCTCATTAGGCTTGTCGTGGTCAAGTGAGAGTTTGTGCTTGTTACACTTGGTGATCGCCATCACTTATACAGCTTGGTGGTGATTGGGAGCTTGATGATCATCCGGAGAGCATGTGGATGACCCAACTCAAGTTGTGAGCGGTTGTGGGCGATTCACCGCGATGGAGTGTCAAAGAATCAACCCGTAGAGAGCACTTGATCCTTGCGCGGATCTAGGGGGAGCCACACCCTTGCGTGGGTGCTCCAACGAGGACTAGTGGGGAGTGGCGACTCTCTGATACCTCAGCAAAACATCGTCGCGTTCCTTCCTCTCTATTTACTTTGAGCATTTACTTTGATCATTTCAATTCATGTCTTTACATTCATAGAATTGCCATGCTAGAGTAGGATTAGAACTTAGGTTGCAAGTCTTTTGTGCGGTAGAATAATTAGAAACACTTTCTAGGCACAAGGGGTTAATTGGGCTAACCATAAGATTTAATTATCGCAAAGAAATTTAGAATTAGCCCAATTCACCCCTCCCCTCTTGGGCATCTTGATCCTTTCAGCCTGGCTAGTTGAGGCCAACAGTAGGTGTTGGAGCTAGCACCGCCCTGCTGTGCCTAGTGGCACCGCCACCCCTAGGGTGGTGCCCACCTGGACTAGGCCGAGAGGAGCTAGTGCTGGGGCAGGTACCACCAGTGGTGGTGTGCACCGCCACTAGTACGGTAGTGCACCACTAGGTTGTGTCCGGTGCCACCTCCGTGGGCACCGCCCCTTTTCAGTCGAGAGGGAGGAAGCAGGGCTGGTCACTGCCATGGTGATCGCCATGGTCACCGCCATGGTGATGGCGGTGCACCACCCTAAATTTCTAGAGACATGGTGTTTTTGGTGGCTGGCTAGGTGGTCATCGCCACCCCTAGGGTGGTGCCACCATCACCCCAATCTAATGACCAACAAATAGTTTCTAGCCATTGGAATTCGACCATTTGGGAGGGCACCGCCCTGTCCAGTGCCAGGCACCGCCCTGTCTGATGCCAGCATGGACCTGTCCAATGCTAGGCACGGACCTATTTGGTGCCTAATAGGGTGAGTGATTCTAGTGCGATTGCATCATAAGGTTGCATCGGGTGGCACTAGATGATTGAGTTGCAAGCCAGTGGTGCTTGTTACTCTTGGAGGTTGCCACCTCCTAGACAGCTTGGTGGCTTGCGACTCCATTGAAGCACATGAGAAGATTGCGTGGTGCTTCGGAGGAGGATTTGTGAGGGGGATTGTGCTCGCCCTATTGGGATCATGAAGAGCAACTCTAGTCGAGCGTGTCATTGAGCTACCCTCACTTTCAGGGTAGGTTCTTGTGGTGTCTGATGTGTGGGCTTTTCGGGTGATGCCAATTAGCCGCCGAACCACCAAGTGAATGGTTGACACAATGGGGACATAGCTTGGTGGCAACCAAGTGAGCCATGAGAGAAAATCACTGTGTCAACATTGTCCTTATCTTTGTCTCGGTGGTTTGCATTCCGCGCAATACAAGCTTGTATTTACATTTCATACATTGAGCCTGTGTAGTTGCACTTGTAATTAGTTTGCTTGTGTAGCTTGCTAGTTACCTTCTTACTTATGTAGCATAGAAGTAGCCCCTTACGTGGCTAATTTGGTTTTAGTAACCTTATTAATCATATTGCTTAGTTTGTGTAGCTAAGTGATTTGTGCTCTCTAATTTGGCTTATGTAGCCTTGTTATTGAGCATTGCTAGTGAGCTTAGGAGCTTTGTGCTTTTACATCACTAGCATGTGTAGGAGCTCCCTGGTTGCCAAAGTACTAGTGCATAGGTTTGTGTGACCTTGCTCTAGAATTAATTAAGTAAGCTCTAGCTAGCCTGACACATTTATTGCCTAATTAGGATCTTTATAAGGTGCTTGTGAACTTAGATAGAGGGTTATAGTCTTGGCTAGACCGATAGTTTTAATTTCGTATTTATTTCGGTTATCTAGCGTGATTAATTTTAGAAAATGACTATTCACCCCCTCTAGTCCGCCATCTTGACCCTACACGTGGTATCAGAGCTTGGTCTATCATTTGTGGTCTTCACTGACCCGAGAGGATGGCATCTAGTGGGCTAGATAATTGTGAGACACACATTTTTATGGCATAAACTTTGCACTTAACAAAAGTCACATGCTTGATCATTTTCGTGCAAAGGGACCTAAGTTTTGGTGGGTTGTCACAAGTGGTCTCACCCATGTCTTAGACCATAAAAATCTAACCAAAGCTTAAAGAGTTCTCTTTGAACTTGATGCACATGCTTGTTATCTAATGGATGCTTTAAGGTTTGATTTGATGAAAATGATAAACTATGTGGAAACCGCTCATGACATATGGAAATCAATCAAGCTCACCTTCGGTGATTCCTCCACATGTGATGATGGCAAGTTCAAGGAGGAGCCCAAGGTGGAGGTGCGTGAGTGTGTTGAGCATGACCACAATTTAGTGATTGTGGAAGATTGCTCCACCTCATGGTCAAGTGATGATGATGATCGATCCACTACAATTTCACTTGATAAGATTGATGATGATTCCTCAAGTGATGCAAATGATGATGCTACTCCATGCACACTTGATGGTGATGATGATGGATCATGCTCGGATGACATCGCTACCATAAGCTCTCCTACATCACCACATTGCTTCATGTCACAAGGTGACACAAAGGTACAAAATACTAATATGGTTGATCATGTTGACTCATATGATGAGTTTGTTAGTAGACTTGCTAGCATGACCATGTCTTTAGAAAATGAGAAAGCTAAAATATTGAAATTGGAAAATGAAAACTCATTTCTAAAGAACTCATATGAAGAACATAAGCACTTACTTGATGTTCTTAAATCTTCACATGGTGAGCTAAAATTGACTCATGAGACACTACTTAAATCTCATAAGAATTATTAGAACAACATGCTTCTCTCATTAAAGTTTTTTAAAGAAACTTAAAAAGAATGAGAGCTCATCACATGAGTCAAGTGATCAATTGCAACATGTGACTAACTCTTGTGATGTAGGGAAGAAGCATGTGTCCACCTCTTGTGATGATTTATTAGATATGCCATATTCTTCACAAATAGATGCTCGTTCTACTTCTATGTCTTGTGAGACTAACCTTTTGAAGGAGAACAATAAGCTCAAAAGAGAAGTGAAGAATTTGAGCAACAAGTTAGAGAGGTGCTACAACTCAAAAGTCACCTTTGAGCATATGTTGAAGACTCAAAGAAACTTGGGTGAAAAGAGTGGCCTTGGCTTCAAAAGGAAGATGATAAAGGGTGAAAGAAAAAGGGCAAAGAAGATGAAGAAGCAACTACAATTGAAGTTGTCTCACTCCATATGCTATCGGTGTCATGAAGCGGGACACCTTACAAATGGTTGTCCAAACATTGAGAAGCTTAAGAAGATGAAGGGAGAAGAGAAGCTCAAGTATGTGAAGTGCTTCAAGTGCCGCACTTGGGGTCACCTTACCTCAATGTGCCCAACCAAGCAATTGGTGAAGCAACAAGAAGAGCCTCAACCAAAGCCACAAGTTGAGCAAGAGAAGACACCCCAAGAGCAAATCAAGATCAACCATGAAGATGGTGGTGACTTGATGATGATGAAGAAGAAGACAATAAGGGGTGAAAAGGCAAGGCATCCAATGCAAATTCAAGATGCCAAGACGATGAGCAAGAATGAAGAAGAGAAGAAGATTTATGCTCACATCAAGTGCTTCAAGTGTAGAGATACGGGATACTTTGCCTCAAAGTATCCTACCAAGCTTGAGAAGAAGGCTCAAGCAATTCATGAGAGACAAGGCAATGGGAAGCAATACAAGAACAAGGAAGAGAAAGCTCTAACCAAAAGAAATTGCTACTCATGCCAGAAAAGGGGACACATGGCATATTCATGCCCCCTAGGTAACTCTTCTAAGCCTATTTCAATTGTTGATAATAATATGCTTAGAAAGGATGGCAATGGTACTTCATTGGTTGCAATTGCAAAACATCCCGCTACTCATACGAAGGCTATGCCTATGTATGTTGCTCCTAACTTGAGAGAACCCAAACTTGTTTAGGTACCATCAAAAAGTGGATGAATATTTGTAGGTACCATGGACATTGAAGGCTTGATTCAAGTGGTATTCATTGTGTTGATCATGTGATTGAGCCAAGTATTGACAAATGATGGTTATTATCCTAATGCCATGACAAGATAGTGAAGTCCAAGGGCTATCAACATACAAGTGCATTGTGTCAAGTTATTGATGATTTATTGGAATATTTGATGGCTTGCAAAGAATTGAGTTAAATCTTGCTAATTGGGTGATCATGAGCTAACCAAGATATATTTCTAGTTGATTATTTTATTTGGGTGCATATGAGTTTATTGAATTGGATAAATATGCAATGTTGCTTGCTATAAGATGATTGAATGGATAAATGCTTAGTAATCAAGTTTGGATTGATTTATGTTGGATAAATTAATGAGATGACCTTTAGTGAGTGGATTGTATGGATATATGTCTTGTGAAAGTATTCCAACAAGTTAGTTTCAAGTTAGATTCACATTTGATGAAATTTAGCTCAATTAGTTGAAATCTGTCCTATGATTAAAAAAGTGAGCTAGCTGTGATCAAGTCTGAGTTTGAGTGGTCAAATCTATTTGGATTGGCATGAAATTTGGTATACATGCTCTAGACTTATGGTATGAGATGATGTATAAATTTCATGATAATTGAATGAGAGATGCTTCGGTTTTAGAGTAGAACTTGTCAACTATAGTGCAGCAGTTTTCAGCATATAGCAGTGGTGAAGAATTAAAATCTGGTAGCAATCTAGAAGTGAAATGAAGCTCAAATTTTTACAGCTGCTAGATGACTTAGTAAAGCACATCTCCACTAAATTTCATGGTATCAAAGCAATGTCAACTATAAGGCGCTCAGCCTAGTTAGAAGTGGTCGATTTTACAACTTATTTTGATAAAAACTAATCTAGCCTTGCTTCCATTGATGCTCTTGCAAAGGAAAAATAAATACTTTTCACCGAAACCCTTTGTTCCTCCAAGATCCATGAAGATGCTTATGGAGATGAAGAAGATTCTACATCAATAAGAAGCACCACCCTCAAGAATGAAGAGTTCAAGATTGTATACCCCAGACCCTATATAGGAAGGGTTTTACCCGAGCGCTTTTTACGTTAGTAACGATGCTAAGTTGAGTGCTAGTGTGCTTTCTTAAGGACCCTTATCATGTTAGTGTGCCCTAGAGTGGTTGATTGTTTTGTTATTGTGTCAATGTATGATTTTGGCTTTTTGTAATGAGTGTAGCTTCAGCAAATCTCGGGACGAGATTCCTGTTAAGGGGGTAGTGTTGTCACACCCTAAAATTTCCATTTTGGGATGTGACTTAGAAAACACTAAATAACAATAAATGATTTTATTATTTTCTCAAAATTTCTCAACTTTAGTTAAGTTATTGACATTCTAGATAGTGGAAAATGTGAGTTTCTAAATTTTTTATAATAAAATAAATGGTTTGTTGCATTTCATGCCTTTGCATGTGTTTATGTATGGAAAATGAATTTAATTGTTTTCCAAAAATGCCTAGGTTTTGATCCCAACACCATCTTTCTGAAATATCATGACGAATCACAAAAGCTCTAAATCTGACTCAAGCCCCGATCAAATTCCTAAAACCTTGATCAAGGTATTGCCAAGATACTACTTTAACCCTAGTCCAACGCTCTCTCCCTCTCCCTCCCTCTTTGCTCTTCCTATTCATCGAGCTCCTACTTTGTTTTGATTGAGCCTTCCTAATGCCCTAAATCTATGCTAGATGACCAAGCATCGCCTTTCTTCTCTCACATAATTATATTATCATTTTGGACAAGTCAAATCAACCACATGTTGCTTATCCATGTTAATCTTAATTTTCGGCAAGCCAATCTTGACTCTCTCTTGCCTTTTCTTTTCAAGTCGGCCCAAACTTATATAAAATTGGGTTAAGCCTAAGCCTACCCAACTCTTTTCTCTCATGGACAGACTTAGTTTCTCTCTTTTTCATCAACAATGACAGCCCAATTTTCTCTTGTTTTTGCTAATGGATCAAGTCGGGCCAATCCAACCTAGCCCACTCCTCTCCTTCCGCTAATGGATCAAGTCAGCCCCTCCTGGCCTCCACTTGTTTTGTGCCAAGCTCAAGTCAGCCCAACACCTTTCTTCCCTTCTCCGACATCCTGGCCAATCCCCTCCATCTCTTTCACGTGGAGATGCTGACACTCTCCTCCTTGGTGCCGCGTCCTCCATCTCATGCAAAAACAGCAAGAATAATTCCCCCCCCCCCTTCAATTTCTTGGACCAGCCTCAATAATTCTCACAATTCCTCTCTCTAATTTCCCTTCTTAACTCTCTATTGAAGTGCATTGAAAGAGCAGCTCGTCTCTATGGCTGGCCACTTCCTTCTGTTGTCACACGCCTCTCCCGACTCCCATGCAAAAATAGAGGCACCTAATTACTTCATCTTTTAGTTTTTCTAGACAAACCAATCTTGAGTGCTTCTTTACTCCATCAATTTCTCTCTTTCTCTTCAATTGCATGCATGCAGCAGCTAGTAGCATCTCCTCTTGCTGCTCCACGCCCATCCCTTCTCCTCATACAAGAATAGATGCACCAATTCCTTCCTCTCTTAATTTTCTTGACCACTTTTACTCCATCGGTTTCTCATCTTCAATTGCATGAATGCATGCAGAAAGCAGCAGCCATATTTCCTCCTCTCTCTCACGCACAACAGATGGGCACCACCTCTCTAGTCAGCATCCTCTCTTATGCCGCCCCCTACTCTTCCTCCATGCAAAAATTATACCTGCAGTAATTCTCCTCTCTTAATTCCCTGCCCATCTCCTTTGCATGCCTCTCTAACTGCAAGAGTGAAAGCTGATGAAACAGCCATCCCTCCTCTCTTTCGATCTCACACACAAACAAAAGGCTCCCTCTCCTCTCTCTCTCTCCCTGCAGAACAGATGCATTCCCTCCCCACCTCTCCTCTCCTTCTCCTTCCCTATCTGCCATGGACGCCACCTCCTCCTTCCTCTCTTCCTCCCCCCTTTCTCTCCATGAAAATGGAGCCCCCATGCAGCAGCGATTCCATTTTGCCGTTACAATCTCCACCGCGAACAATGGACCGGCTACCGATTTCATCTGTTGTAGTAAGCTGACCACCCCTTTCCCTTTCTCTGTGTGTTTCATCTTCTGCTGCTCATCCTTCCCTTGACATCATCATGTACCACAGGATGTCCCCAAATCGATCCCTCGCTGCCCCTCCTTTCGTGGACGCGGAGTACATGAGTAGTGGCACCGGCAATCTTCGCATCAGCATCGTCCACGTCATATCGTGCACTTCTACAGCACCACATAACCATGAGGACGTTTCCCCAGTAGGCCTTGCTGTCTCCCCTAACCTGCAGCACCATACCACTGCCACTTTTGTTGCCGCTGTTGTACAGAACATGGTGAGGTCACCCCTCCCTCTCCCATCTCTGATCTTGCTGCCCATGATCCTCTCATCCATCTCCTTGATCACTCGTTTGGTGCAGATCATCACCAAGGCCGAATCATCACTGCCATCTCTGTGAACGTGCTGCTGGCGTCGATCCCAGCGGCCATGTTGACGCCGCCGCTGACCCTCACTTGCAGCAAGGTCATCCTCTCTCCATATATTTCTGTAGGGTGCACCCTGTTCTTCATCTCTCATCTCCTCGTGTATCACAGGTTATCCTCGCAACGAATCCTCGCAGCCCCAACGATCGTCAATCGTTATGCCGACCTTGGTCGTCATCGAGAACCTATGAGGTCACTGCTATCCCCATGAACCTCAATGTGAGACCCTCTCCCATCTATCTATATGTTTTTGACGTCGCTCGCTGCAAATTATATGCGCCATAGTTCAAGTATGATTGATCCCCGACAAAGTTTTTCCTGCACAGATGTGTTGCTGTCTTCATGGCCAGCCCTGATGCCTCCTGTAGAAACAGCATTCCCCACTGATCCGTCACTCCAATCATCGAATCCTTTGACCATAGTGTATTTATCATCCTTGAACACACCTTTGTAAGATGGTTTTGTCATAGGAGTTGAGACACCAAAGATATCATCATCTTCGTGAACGCTATCCCTGCTGTCCTGGCAGCTATGCTGCTCTGAATTGTATTGGGGTTCCCTGATAATCGGTCAGCCCAATCATCAAACCCTTCAACCATCATGTGCTCCTTACCCTTGCATATGTTTCTGCAAGTTGGTTTGTCCATAGGTGCAGCAATGGCCGAGATATAGATGCCACAGTAACTGCTACCCCTGCTGTCCATCAATTAGCAGCGCAACCATTTTGTGATCGTGTTTCCTAATCAACCAATGCTCAAAATGACATGCCCTTTTGCTAGAACATACCTCACACAGTCCACAATGACCCCAGAACATGGATCTCTGATTTGTGCTGATAAGAGCATGCTATCAGTGATCATAACCCATGTTGTCCGCTGCTGTGCACATCCTAGTTGCACCGGTGTCTCGCCGCGTTCCCCACTAAAGCACTGTTCAAATCACTGATCCCTCTTATATGACTGTATGTATTGTAGTTGCACACAGTTCCACTAAATATATGTCCCATAAGTTTAGCACAGATATATCTTTTGGAGGTTACAGTTGCCGCTACCCGCCGCACTGCACGGGCAAGTTTACCTGGTGAACAATTCACTATAATTGTGTCCCTCATTGATCTACTATCCACTTTAGTGCTGCAATTTGTCAAAATATGTTCCAGAAAATTCCTCTTCACAAAGCCAAATGACCATCCTCATATCCTAAAGGAGATTGCAGAACAAGAGCCATAGGTTCATCTTCACTTTTTGCCATGTATATGGTTCCTCTCATCAAGCTTGCATAGTCATCCCGTGTGATGTAGCTCTTAAATCTTTGTATGCTTACTTCATAATGTCCTATCCATCTTATATACAATCATATGATCATTTACCCTTCATCTATAAATCCTTATGCTCTCTGGTCTTTCAAGTTAGATCATATACATCATGTCTATTCTACTCCAATAGTTTATCAAACCTTCTAGCTTCTACCTTCGATCGTTTATGTCTTTAATTGTAGTTCCGTTTAGTTGTTTTTGCGCTCATACGTTCTTAGTTACAAGCCTTACATGTTTAAAACCTTTATAGTATGTTTTTATGATGCTTGATGTACTATTTCTAGGTCTGTTTGTGATGCTTGTGTTGGCTACTATCGACGATAGAAGCAGAGCTATGCACGAATGATCTAGAAGGAAAGGTTGGAGAGCTTGGAAAGCTTTTAGAAGGCAAGTGTAACATGAGTACCTTGATACCTAATAATTGTATAATTATCTTTTCATGTGCATGTGTCTAATTTGATGGATCCCTAAGGACTTTACCTAGCATTCTTGTACCCTGTATTCCTTGTTACCTTGGGTTTATGCATATGAGTAGTTCAGCTTAGCTTGCAATCACTAAATGCTACAATGTTAATTTTGATTAATGATTTATGGAATCGATGTTAAAATAATGTTTTTTAGGAACATGGATAGAAGGAGGCTAGAGCATTGGGTCTTTTTGGGTGCTCTAGTCTGTCCTCCATAAGGAATGAATCTTAAAGCGGCAACCCAGGACTTAAGGTACAGCCACGAGAACTACATGACTCTGGTCTTAGCCTAGTATCTTGATCTATTCTAGTTCGTCAGCAGCTTACCGAAAGGGAAGAGGGGGCACTAGTTGGTATGTTTCTTTTCCTGCCAGGGTGTGTACTATGCTGTGACCATGAGTGCCACTCCTAGAGGAGGGCTGCATATGGCTAGACGGCTAAAACCTTAGCGATTGCTACTTATTAGAACGACTGGTGAAAAGCTTCGTAGTGATCCCTACCGACTTACCTTGGAAGTGAGTCAAGAGGCTGATCAACTCGGGCAAAGGGCAATCACAACTCGTGGTGAAAGTGTATAATCTCTGTAGAGTGTAGAGCTGATATATCAGCCGTGCTCACAGATACGAGCGGCCTAGATCCTTTTCGAGATAGATGGTTCTATGGATGGTTTGGGTGATCATTAATCTTGATGATAATTATTATACTTTCACCTTGGGAGCTTAAGCATAACCTAGAAACATAGGTTTAATAAATAAAATATGACCAACTAAAAGTGCTTACCACAGTTCAGTCGTGTCTAGCCTTTTGAGCTTTGCATCCCCTCATGTTATACTTGTTGAGTATGGTGCGCTCACACTTGCTATACAATCAACAAAAATCCCGGATAGGTACCAGATGATGGATCAAGTGAAGAGTTTCTTATGAAGTCCATGAGTACTAGGCGAGTGCTCCCCTAGTCAACTATCCCTGTGGAGTATGGAGACCCAAAGAGAAAATTAAAAATAGATTCGGTTATGCTTTGTAATAGATGTAAGTCTTGTTGTAATTATATTTTGATATATAATAAAGCATTGTTCTTGATATTCTCCATATTTGTCGCTATATGTGTCGTGTGAACATCCTGGGCACACATATAGTTAGCGCTTTGTCTTCTTTGGAAAACCGGGTGCGACAACTTATAAGTGGTTGAGGTACCTAAGTTTGATTTTTGAGATGATCTAGAAGCATGACAAGCAAAGAGTACAAGGCCATTTGATTGTGGAGTGTACTTGGCACACATTTGGTACTCAAGTTGAAGATCAAAACCAAGCTCAAGATAAGGATGAAGTTTAAGTTCTAGTGACTATTGAAAATCATTTGGTAGAAAGAAAAGGACTTAAAGAAGGAATCAAGGTTACTTATTAAGTTAAGTCCATCACTTGAATCAATCAATCGAGTTATTTCAAGTGAGTGTCAAGAATGATTCTTGGATAGAGGTCACTTCTCCCTAGTATAGGGGCTTGCCACCTATGTGTAGGTAAACCAAGTATGGTACTTGGAAGGCTAATATGAAAGTGATGATCCAAGAAACATTTGAGATGCTTAGTTGAAGCAATCAAAAGGGTTGATCAAGAAAAGCAAGCAACACCCAAAAGAGAGAGCAAGTCATGATATTTCAAGTGGTATTCTCACATTGATGCTCTCATGCAAGCAAAGATAAAATGAAGAAGCAAGCCAACCATAAAAAGAAAGTGCACTTGATCATAAGTGGTTCTCAAATCATATGGGTGAAGAATGGATTTCATTATTGATGATTGGTCTTCATCAAGCTTATAATTAGACTTCACATTGCTATTATGGAGCTTAATTGGAATCTATTGACTATCATATACTCCAAGATAACAAAGGTATCATTGTAATGTGCATGACATTTTTCATCCCTTACTAGTATGCGGTTAGTGCATATAGTACATGCCTAATAGGATCATGCATAACAAATGAAAATTTAAATTCATAGCCTACCACTATTGCTTGAATGGTTAAATGATCTAGTGGTATGTGTATGAGTTTGTTCATGAGCTAGTGAACCCAAAGTACTTGATCTATTTTGGATTGCTAACAAGTGACAAGTACAACATTGGCAAGATAACCCTTGCAAGAGGTGTGAAGACGCTTGTCATTGGTTCAAACCAGATTTAGAAGCTTAGGCAAATCAATTTAGTTCAAGTCAACTTAGAAGCTCATGATATGTAACAAGAGTACAAGCACAAGACAACAATGCAAATGGATATCTAGTTTGCTTGTTTTAAGTGGTATCTAGACTCAAGTATTGCATCAAAAATTCACAAGTGGTGTCTAGATCAACTCATAAGTGATATCCTACAAGTGGTACTCATGAAGATAGCAAATGTTCAAGAAATGGTTTTATTGACAAATTCAACAAGTGGTTCCATACTAGAAGATTCTTTCAAGTGATATCACATCTCTACACATAGTATCAATCATACAAGATGGTGGTTCCACAAGTGATCCTTAACTTTAAGTGATCATCAAAATGAAGAATGCATCCATCACCTACAAGAGCTCAAGTTTATCAAGTGAATGACACATGCTATGACAAAGGGGGAGGTGTCCCACCAATTGGTATCAAGGTCACAAGATCCTACACATGGTGTCTAAAGAGCTATACAAGTAGTGTCCATCAAAAATACAAGATTCAAGTGTCAACCATCTACCCCAATGCAACCCTTTGTATCAAGAAGATGCACATCTTTTATGGAAATTGATGACAAAGGGGGAGAGATTGGTACAAAGCTATGAAATATGCAAGAGGCGTTAGGGAAGTAGGATTTAGACATGGATATGGACAAAGAGGGAGCAGCATTGAGGAATTGAGAAGGATCAAAATTCTTGGACAAGAGAAGCACACAAGTAGGGGAGTAAGCTCATGAACTTTGACTGGTTGCATTTGATTTGTGCATATTCATGTACTTGCTTGCATTGCATAAATTTTAAATATGATATGCATGCTTATGTCGTGTATACTAGTTGTAGAATTTGATTGATGATATGATAACTAGCACGCATAGGTTGGAAGCTAGACTTGTATTTCTACACATGGTACTAGAACCTTGCTTATAATATTGATCTTATGGGGTTTCTAGTATTTTTGTTGTCTAGCTAATCATGGTGCTAAGGATGGTGTTAAAAGTGCAACTCCGATTGGTATCACGCATCAAAGGTTAATTCTTTTACACCTTAGCATCATTGATAGTAATTACTCTCCCACACTTCCAATCTATGCATATGTGTGAGTTTCAAACCAAACACTCTAGCACATAAGTAGGGGGAGCTAATACTACAAATTCGGGTTTGTGGTAGTTGTCCAAAATTATTTACACATGGTAAAATTGTTTGGGCAAGCAACATGAATCCAAAAGTGCTTAATTTCAATATCTTTATAGAGTTGTCATCAATTACCAAAAAGGGGAGATTGAAAGGTTCTTGTTTGGTTTTGGTAATTGAGTGACAACATAGGTGGACTAATTGTGTTTAATTAATGTGAGATACATAGGTGATTAGTCCACAGGTACATATGTGTGAGAAACATATGCCATAGAGGTGAAATGGCATGGAGATGTTGCAAAGCTCACACATGTGATGGAGCTTATTGCACATGAGACATGACATTGAATCATGTGATCAAGGTAGAGAAGATCAAAGAAATGACTTGGCTCGATGGACCGGTTGCAAGTGTGAAGGGCAAGTTGAGTGATGACACGACATCGATGGACCGAAGCAATGGTGAAGAGCAAGTGAAGTCAAGATTGATGAACCAATATGGTCATGTGACGATATGGAGTGGATCATATCATTGTTGATCATGTTGGTGCATGTGTTGCATAGACATTGGAGGAGGTGGAATGGAATACGCAAGTCAAAGGTATAACCTAGGGCATTTCATTTCACCGGTCATAGGTGTGTAGAGAAGTGCAAGACCGGGTTTAGGATAGATGGCCGTACTATTAAGAGGGGCAAACTTGTTTGCATATCAGTAATCTTGTGCCACTTGAGCGATCTAACTTTGCATACATGCTAGGATTGAGTGGCGTGGTGTAAAGATTGCTAATCCTTTGTGAAAATGTTTGTGAAAAGCTAACACATGTGCATAACATATTGTTCACTTGATGGTGTTAGCATATGCACAAAGGTCAAGAAGTTGGTGAAGAAGTGGAGGAAAAACCAGGTTTGGGGTGCTAGCTAGGTGGCACTACCACCCCCTATCCGGTGCACTGCCACCCTTGTGGCGGTGCCCGGCTGGTCGAGGCCAAGAGCAGGGGTTGGAGCTAGCACCGCTGTGCTGGGGCAGGCACTGCTAGTGGAGGTGTGCACCACCCGTGGGATGGTGGTGCATCGTTAGGTTGTGTCCGGTGCCACTGTCGTGGGCACTACCACTTTTTAGCTGAGAGGGAGGAAGCAGGGCTGGTCACCACCATGGTGATGGCGGTGTACTGCCCTAAATTTCTAGAGACATGGTGTTTTGGGTGGCTGGCTAGGTGGTCACCGCCACCCGTAGGGTGGTGCCACCACCACCCCTATATGATGACCAATGGCTAGTTTCTAGCCATTGGAATTCGACCGTTGGGGAGGGCACTGCCCTGTCCGGTGCCCTCGCAGGAAAGGGAATCTTTAGAGCAACAGTTCTATTTTGTGTGGGGGCTTATAAATACCCCCTTGGCCAGCCTTGGGCTGGTTGCTGCGCACACTAGAGCCTTAGTGGCTTTATGTGGTGGTGCTTGGGAGCCCTCTAACTCACTTGACCTTGATAGTGATCATCCGATCAAGTGAGTGAACGATTCTAGTGCAATTGCATCATGAGGTTGCATCGAGTGGCACTAGGTGATCAAGTTGTAAGCCGGTGGTGCTTGTTACTCTTAGAGGTTGCCACCTCCTAGACAGCTTAATGGCTTGCGACTACATTGAAGCACATGAGAAGATTGTGCGGTGCTTTGGAAGAGGATTTGTGAGGGGGATTGTGCTCACCCCATAGAAATCGTGAAGAGCAACTGTAGTCGAGCGTGTCATTGAGCTACCCTCACTTTTGGGGGAGGTTCTTATGGTGCCCAACGTGCGGGCTTGGCGGGTGATGCTAATTAGCTGTCGAACCACCAAGTGAGCGGTCAACACAACGGGGACGTAGCTTGGTGGCAACCAAGTGAACCATGAGAGAAAATCACCATGTCAACATTATCTTCATCATCTTCTCGGTGGTTTGCATTCCGCACAACACAAGCTTGTATTTACATTTCATACATTGAGCCTGTGTAGTTGCTCTTGTAATTAGTTTGCTTATGTAGCTTGCTAGTTACCTTCTTGCTTGTGTAGCATAGAAGTAGCCCCCTTATGTGGCTAATTTGGTTTTAGTAACCTTGTTAGTCACATTGCTTAGTTTGTGTAGCTAAGTGATTTGCACTCTCTAATTTGGCTTATGTAGCCTTGTTAATGAGCATTGCTAGTGAGCTTAGAAGTTTTATGCTTTTGCATCACTAGCATGTGTAGGAGCTCCCCGGTTGCCAAAGTGAAAGCCCTAGTTTGGTTTTGGATAATTGATGAAACCTAAGCACTAACCTTTGTCATGAGTGATGATATGAGCTAAGTTGGTGCAATCCAAGTGAGAAGCATGGTTGCACTCAAATGGTGATGTTAATCACATGAAATGATGAGATGGTCACATGTGATGATGATCAAGTGCTCAACTTGAAAAAGAAGAAAGAGAAAAACAAAACTCTATGGAGATCAAGGCAAATGTATAATTAGGGATTTTGTTTTAGTGATCAAGACACTATAGAGAGAGTGATCACATTTAGGATAGATGGCCATACTATTAAGAGGGGTTCTTAACTAGACAATTCGGTCATCTAGTGCCACTAGGTGTTGGACTTCATGTATTGCATTTAGGCCTAGTGCACATCGGAGAGCAAGTGAAAATATTTATGGAAAATATTTTGAGAAATGCTAACTTGGCTCTAACATGTTTCTGAGAAAATACTTTGAGAGTTAGCATCACTTGTAAAGTAGTGTTAGACTGCTTGTGGATTGAATCAAGAATAGAAAACACAGCTAACAGAGGTTTTTGCCTCGGGGTGGTCACCGCCATGGGTGCGGCGGTGCACCGTTCTGGCCTATCCGGCGACTGGCTAGCTGAGGCCAAGAGCAGCTAGTTCGGGGTGGTCACCGCCCTAGGTGTGGTGGTGCACCACCCTAGCCTGTCTGGTGATAGGCTGGACATGGTAGAGAGCAGCAGTGCTGGGGTGGTCACCGGACGTGACTGTGTGCACTGCCCCTAGCACGGCGGTGCACCATCACTAGCTGTCCAGTGCCACCGCCACTTTTTAATGAGGCTAGGACTTGCTGGAGTTAGGGCCGAGAGGGCACCGCCCTGGTCACCGCATGGGGTGGCGGTGCACCGCCCTAATTATCTAGAGAGGCATGTTTTTGGGGCTCGACCAGGGTGGCACCGCCACCCCCTATCCGGTGCCACCGTCACCCCTAGACTGGTGACCAACTAGCCATTGGGGCACTATCGCCCCCTGTCCGGTGACCGCACCGCCCTGTCCGGTCCCCTCATAGAAAGTAGCTCCAAGGGGTAACGACTCTATTTGCTTGTGTGGCTATAAATAGAGGGTGTGGCCGGCCTTGGCCACTCTCTTGGCACCTCATACACTTAGGTAGCTGAGCAACACACTCCACTCACTTATTCACTTGATTTCATCATCTTGAGTGAGATTGGAGAGCCTCTAGTGCATTGCATTGAGTTGCATCATCTTGTGGCACTAGTTGGGTGATTTGGGCTAGTTGTGAGCTTGTTACTCTTGGTGTTTGCCAACACCTAGATGGCCTAGTGATTGAAGGATCATTGAGCAGAGTTGGTGATTGTCTCCGGCCTCGATCAGTGGCTTGTGAAGGGTCTTGTGCCTTCCTCGACAGAGCACCAAAGGAAACTCTAGTAAATTGCTCGTGTCATTGACCTACCTCACTTGTGGGTAGGTTCTTGCGGCGCCTCTTGTGGTGGGCTAGGTGTGTGATACCTATTAGCTGCCAAACCACCAAGTGTTGGTCGACACAACAGGGACTAGCGTGTTGGCATATACGTGAACCTCGGGAGAAAAATCTTGTGTCTCTTGTGTGATTAGATTTCTCCTAGTGATTGGATTGTGTTCATCTTGTGATTGGTTCATTCCTCGACTCGGCGGTATAATCACCATACTCACTCTCTTACATTCCTTGCAAACTAGTCGTCAAGCTCTTGAGTGTAACTAGTTTTGAGAGCTTGTCTTGCTTGCTAGTTTAGTATCACCTAGAGGAGCTCTTTAGTGTAGACTTGTTGAGAGCTCTTAGAGAGTAGTGACATAGACATTGTTTGTGCCTAATGATCATAGCAACTAGAATTGTTAGATAGGTGTCTTGCAACCCTTGTAGAGCTAGAGCAAAGTTGCATTTCGCTATTTAGGTTACTAACCACTTGCTCTAGTGTGTTTGTAAAAAAAAATTATAGGCTATTCAGCCCCTCTAGCCATTTAGGACCTTTCAAGTGGTATCGGAGCCATGGTCACCATTTGATTGAAGGCTTAACAACCTCGGTGTCAAAAGATGGCTCAAATTATGTTCAACCATATGGGGGATAAACCACCGTTCTTTGATGATACATGCTATGACTATTGGAAGAGAAAGATGAAGATGCACCTTGGTTCAATCAATGACCAAGTGTGGGATGTGACCAAGAGTGACTTTGTGATTCTTGATCCAGACAATCTCACCAACAATGATAAGGCCAACAAGTAATGCAATACAATGGCTCTAAACACCATTTACAATGCCATTGATTCCAAGGTGTTTGAGCAAATCAAGGATTGTGAGAGAGCTAGTGAGGTGTTGAAGAGATTGGAAGAAATATATGAGGGCACACCGGTGGTGAAGAGTGCCAAGTTATATATCCTCAAGGACAAGTTGACAAACTTCAAGATGAAAGATGATGAGAGCATTCTGGAGATGTTCCACAGATTGCAAGTAATTGTCAATGATTTGAAGGCTTTAGGAGAAAAGATCAATGATGATGTTGTCTCTCATTGGTTCTTGATATGCTTACCTTCTAGATTTGAGACATTGAGATTGATCATCATTAGAGGAGGATTGAAGCAACTCACCCCTAACCAAGTACTAGGTGGTGTCATGGCACAAGAGACATACCATGTGGAAAGGAAGAAGGTTGACAAGGATGACAAGAAGGAAGATGAAGAAAAGAAGAAGAAAAGTGTAGCATTCAAGGCTAGCTCATCATCAAAGAACAAGGGCAAGTCCAAGAAAGAAGAATCAAGTGATGATGAAGATGCTAGTGACATTAATGATAAAGCCATGGCTCTCTTTGCGCGCAAGTTTAGAAGATTCATGAAGAAGAAGGGCTATGGTGCAAGAAAGAGAAGAGACAACAACAAGAGCAAAGAGTATGTGAGGAGATACTACAAGTGCAAGAGTCCAGATCATGTTGTAGTGAATTGTCCCAACAATAGTGACAAAGATGAGGATGAGAAGAAGAAGCACAAGAAGGATAAGAAGGAAAAGAAGAAGAAGACAACCTTCTAAAAGAAGAAGAAGGGTGGAGGCTATGTGGTGACATGGGATAGTGATGGCTCTTTGGATAGTGATGACTCTAGTGATGATGGCAAGAAATCTATCAAGAAAGTACTAGCAAGCATCGCCATCAACAACAAGCCTTACATCTTCGACACTCTATTGACATGCCTCATGGCAAAGCCTACCAAGGTAAAATATGATGTGAGTGATGATGATTGTGAAAGTGATGAATGTAGGAGTGATTATGAGGAGGAGTATACCAAGGAGGAGCTCATAGACATGTGTGAGCAAGTGCACACTTGCTTTGAGATGAAGAGAAAGGAGTTCAAAGAATTACGCAAGAAGATCAAATCTTTAGAGCAATCCTTTGATGAGCTAAATGGCTCTCATGAGAGTCTAAGAAAAGACTATGAGATGCTTGGCAAAGCTCACTCTAAGCTTCAAAAGGCTCACTCCTATCTCCTCAAGCAAGTCAAGGAGGAAGAAGTGAAGGAGCAAGTGATTGTGTCATATGATGTGGGACTAACATGTGATATTCTTGATGAATCTTTTTATAAACCAATTGTTTTTACTCCCACTAACCCCTCTTGTAGCACCACCACTACTACTTCACCTTTGAGTGATGGTTTCACTTGTGATGCCTCACTAATGGTGGAAAATGAGACCCTCAAGAAGGAGGTTAATGAGCTCACTCATGCCTTAGGCAATGCCTATGGTGGAGATGCCTGCTTGCTAAAGTGCTTGGGTAGCCAAATATTTTCTCTCAATAAAGAGGGATTTGGCTATACTCCTAAGAAAGGCAAGGCAGACTTTGTCACTCCCAAAGCAAGCTTTGTGAAGGGCAATGGTTGGTTTTGAAATAGATGTAAGCAAGTAGGGCACTTAGAGCAATCTTCCATAAATAACAAGAACAAGATCAATGCTAATGTATCCTCAATTTGTTTTGATTCTTGTTACATGCTTACCAAGGGTGTGAATGGTGTGAAGGCTAAGTTCATTGGTACACCTATTGTGCACACAAAGAAGAAAGTCATTTGGGTACCAAAGACCTTAGTGACTAACCTTCAAGGACCCAAGAAAGTTTGGGTACCTAAAAAGAATTGATTTTCTTTTGTAGGTAAATTATAAAGCCGGAGGAAGGCATTGAGTGCTTGATAGTGGGTGTACACAACACATGATTGGTGATTTAAGAATGT
The DNA here is from genome assembly GCF_019320115.1 of Miscanthus floridulus. Lineage (NCBI taxonomy): Eukaryota > Viridiplantae > Streptophyta > Magnoliopsida > Poales > Poaceae > Miscanthus > Miscanthus floridulus. The sequence continues at coordinate 26,921,923 of NC_089581.1, read as the reverse complement.
TCAATTCAATCAACTCAAATGATGACAATGGGATCCATAGTATAACATTTGGTGATAATGGCAAAGGCAAAGTCAAAGGGCTTAGTAAGATTGCAATATTCGATGACTTGAGCATTTTCAATGTGCTACTAGTAGAGAGCTTGAACTTCAACCTATTGTCGATAGCACAACTTTGTGATCTTAGTTTCAAGTCCATATTTGGAGTTGATGATGTAGAGATCATAAGTGTAGATGGCTCTAACTTGATATTCAAAGGTTTTAGATATGAGAATCTATACTTGGTTGATTTCAATGCTAGAGAAGCTCAATTGTCAACATGTTTACTCATTAAGTCTAGCATGGGTTGGTTATGGCATAGAAGGCTTGGTCATGTTGGAATGAAATAATTAAATAAGTTGATTAAGCATGATCTAGTTAGAGGCGGCTTGAAAGATATCATATTTGAGAAGGATAAGCTTTATAGTGCATGTCAAGCCAGAAAACAAGTTGGCAATACACATCCTAACAAGAGCAAGATGAGTACATCTAAGGCATTTGATTTGTTGCACATAGATTTGTTTGGACCAACCACTTACACTAGCATTGGTGAAAATAAATATGGATTTGTGATTGTAGATGATTTCACTAGATATACATGGGTGTTCTTTCTTATTAACAAGAGTGATATGTTTGCAACTTTCAAAAATTTTCATCAAGAGAATTCACAATGAATTTGAAACAACCATTAAGAAAGTGAGAAGTGATAATGGAGGTAAGTTCAAAAATATAAGAATTGATGAGCTTTGTGATGAGTTTGGAATTAGGCATCAATTCTTGACCATGTACACTCCTCAATCAAATGGCCTAGTTAAGAGGAAGAATAGAACCTTAATGGACATGGCAAGATCAATGTTGAGTGAGTACAATATGAGTCATTCATTTTGGGCTGAAGCAATCAACATGGCTTGCTACTATAGCAACTGACTCTATTGTCATCCCATGATGGAAAAGACACCATATGAGCTCTAGAATGGAAGAAAGCCTAATATTGCATACTTTTGGGTTTTTAGTTGCAAATGCTATATATTGAAGAAAGGCACAAGATTGAGCAAGTTTGAGAAGAAATGTGCTGAAGGTTTCTATCGGGTTCATGAACTCGGGGTCCCTCGAGGACCGGCTTCCATGCCCAGGCTCAGCCTAGGAAGACAACATATAGTTCATGGGCTGGCCCAAGAGTCTAAAAACAATGGGCCGGAAGGGCAGTCTGGTCACCGACCGGAAGCTCTACCCATAAGAACAAGTGTCTGTTCATCAACTTCTTCGGCCCACCTCTCCGACCAGAGCACTCGCTTCAGGCACCAGCTGTCTCCAAGCGGTCTCTCCAATTGAAAGGGCTGGCCCAAAATGCTACTTCCTACTCCGACCCCATGACTCCGACCTCATGACCGGGGCTCATGGGAACACTGCTCACCACTCTTCTCCGACCAACGCACTAAAAGCTGACCGAAGTCATCCGATCGGGGGCACCCTGTTCGGAAGGAACCAGAAGACGTGCGGAGAAAGGCAAGGCATGGCTCACAAGTCAAAACCACCAGGGACCATACCCTACATGAAACAGTGCTCTGTAGCCACCCTGACACAAAGTATTATAGGGGCCGCTAAAAACTCCCATATGGTAAGCCCCCGCGTGTCTCTGGACATCGATCGCAGTATGGGTTCTAGGATTTGCCATACCAGGTGAACATAGCGCGGCTCCTCACATGCCGCTAGGCATCAAGAAGTATTTGCAGGTACCGACGTCCATCCTTCCTGAAGAAGATAGCTTGACCTCCCTTGCACATCTGACATTCTACAGTGACATCAACAGTGTTGAGGGCGCCTACCATTATCCAGTCTTCATCAACGTCGGCAACAAGGCTTAGAAACATCCATACTCTCTCCCTCTCACCTGTAAAGACATCCCCTTCATCTATAAAAGGGGATACGCTCCCTCCTACAAAAGGATAGAGTTCTTCAAGTTCAGACTCACTAGATCGACATCAACACCTCCAACCACAAGACCACCAAGTTCCGATCACAACCCTTCCAGTCGGAGCCAACCGGACCTCTTGAACACCCCTCCTTTCTCCTTCTTGTTTGTAACCCCACTACAGACTTTGAGCACCTAGGCTCAGGAACAAAGTCACCAACCGACCCCGACTAGATGTAGGGCACGTTGCCCGAACCTATATACATCCTATGTCATCGAGTGCTAGGCCACCTCCGATCATAACGTACAGCAAAACTACAAATATTCATTAGTTGGTCATTTTCTGCACCGACAGTTGGCATCGTCCATGGGGAAGACATTGTATGTTCAACACTTTTTGTCATCGGATGGCCCACCTTTCTGCTAACCGCACCGTGGCGGGCTCAGATGATACGATTCACTTCGGCTCGCTGGAGTTTCCCGCGCTCTCATCCACTGGGATACGGGTTCCACCCGTCTTCGAGCCATCCCAGGCCTTCTGCTTTGGGAGCCTGGACTTTGTCGCCGATCGCCTCGGCGTACTCCACCTCTGTGAGGAGACTCGCAACCCGGCACCTGTCGGAGGGACATCCTCCACTGACTCTGGGACGCATGACTTCAATGGCGCGGTGGTTGCGCTTCATTCCGAGCAAACTCTCAGCTCAAACCCCACTGTGAGTAATATACATGTTGTTGTTTACTTACTACGCTCTATCTTCCACCAAATACCCAGTGGGTTACTGTTGTCCCCATCACAGCCGTCATACGGCCGGTTCCCCTATGGCCTCACGTCTTCCACGGACGCATATGCCCAGGGACTCCAAAAGGTGCTGGTGCCGCACCCTCTCATGTCTGAGTTCGTGGGGATGGTGAGCTATGCTCCCACCTATTTCCTTGACATCATGGATGATGACGTCGGGAGTGACGGCTCTAGCATCAGAGACGTGGCACCTAGCCACCGTTGGTCCTGGGAGTACACTATAGCAGACGCCCTAGAACAGTCACTAGGGGTAATGGAGTCCTTCCGGACCCACGCACCGTCAGGCCCTCATGCGGAGACCCCTGAGCTCACACGTGAGCATGGGGAGGATCTACGACGACAGTGGCCGCATCAGCCACCAACTACACCAACACGCTCAGCATACCACACTGCACCCCGTGTGCATAGACTGGCGAGTGGCGCTCGGGGTCACACCCATCAGCCCCAGCGCAACGCCCTAGTTCGGGAGACCGACCCCCCATAGTTCACTCAGGCCAGTCAGAACATTGCCATAGCGGCAATGCTCCTACGTAGTTTGTCCGAGCCAAACGACCCTCGCGAACAGGCGATCCACCGGAACCTCCGGGCACTGGTGGAAACCGTCGCCGTTCAACAAGCGGAGTGCTCCGTATCCCGACACCGACTCGCGACCTTGCTCCCCATCCGAGGAACAGGGACATAGTAGATGGGGCACTACACCCTGTCACCATCACAACCATCGAGTGCAGCATAGGAAGCCGCAACCGCACCTCATCTTGACTTGACGACCGCCCCGTGTCGACCGCCTATCTACGCGTGGCTTGGGCTGAACCGAGACGCGCACAGTGTCGACCGAAGTCCTAGCCCCGACTGCCTGGGACCACGGACCTTTGTCCAACTGCTCCAACAAGCGTCGCTCCTACCGCGCTTCAACAGAGGCCACAACAAAGGTAAGGCCAAGCGCTAGGATCAAGACGAGGGCCCCTCCACACAGAGAGGAAAAAGAACAGAAAGGATCGCCGCCGACCGGCCAACTCCGCGTTGGCCACCGCGATAGATTATGCAGGCACTCAGCCCCAGCAAGACCCTCTAGGCCACTTTCACGAGCTCATGGAGAGCTCGTGCACCAACCACAACTATCCCATCAACCATCTCTACAAGGACTGCCAGCTCCTCAAGAGCCTGCTGAGGTAGGCTGGCAGGCCCAAGGGAAGAAGAAGGCGAGGAACCAGCAACCAAAGGTAGAGGTGTAGCGGGCAAGGATCCAGATGACTAGAGCATGAAGTGATCCGACCAAAAGCCTACCGACTAAAGGACAACGACGACGACGCTCTCTTTGAGGAACTTGGAACAACTATGTCTTTTCTTCTTTTCCTAAGTTTTAGTCTTACCTTTACTTAGTGAACGCTCCTATAAGAGCACCCGACCCGAACACTTTTCGGCTCAGGGCACTCGGGGGCTCCACTAGGGGGCTCTACTACCCCTCTAGTTTTCTTTTTACCTTAAGTACTCTTTTACTTTTGTATGGAGAAAACTCCTTCCTACCCGAATGAAAGGGCAGTTCGTTCCTTTGATTTACCTTACGTAACTTTGCTTTAGAACATTCCAACTGATCGCACCCCGCCTTTTCCTACGGCTACAACCAACCGAGCCTCATGGGTCATGCCCCGGGCTTGCAAAGTTGCAGCCTACAGAACAAACGGGTAGGTATGAGAAAGAAAGAAATTTAAAACAAAATTATGCTAAGGGAGGACTAAGGAATGAAAGGGAACAAGCTTTCCTGAACGGAGCAACTCCATCACAAAAACAAAAACCGATTGCAGTCATTAAAACACACACAAACATTTTACACAGGGGTTTCCCCCCCATGAACTTAAACTTCTTACATTTACTAACTACTTATATTTAAAAAATGTATTAAACTGTCTCGGCGGCATCTGCTGACGGCGCAACCGACGAAGGTGTGGGCTGCTCGCTCCCCGGCAGCATGACATTTGGCTCGATCAGGGCCGAGGCAATGTTCCCCCCCCTAAACTAGGCTCCGTGCTATCTACAGGCTCGGAGGCATCCTCTCCATGCATGCTTCGGTCCATGTCTTGACGGCGAACATTCATCACCCACTCGGCGGAGACTTGCTCTGACACTAACTGCGCGTGCGGCAGCAAGCTCACCCTGATTGACTGGATGTCCTCCATGCTCAGGCCTTTGGCATACCCACCGTAGATAGTGGCAAAGTCTAGATTCAGGTGGTACATCGCCACCAAGGTCAGCACCCCCGATGCTCCATAAAATAGCCCGCTCTTGACAAGGTCCTTGACCACATCCGGAACATCCGCCAGCTGAAAAGTGGGCGCGCTGGTACTTGGCGCCGAACCAAAGACTTCTGAGATGACGAGCTGGGCAGCATTGTGGATCTAGCCAAGCTCCCCTTCGAGAGCACATCGCTCTTCATGGGACTTGGCCAGCTCCTCAACATTCCAGCTGAAGTTTGCCTTGGTCATCTCCAGGTCTCGCTCCAGCACCTTCACCTTTTCACCCAGCTCTGCAAGAGGGGCGACAAGCTCAGAAACAGGCTGGGTGAAAAATCAACACCACGAGAAAACAAAAAGGTATGCACCGATGCAAGAGGCCTCAAGGGTGGAGAGATCCTCTGCCTGCCGAGCTGCCTGATCATGCAACCGAGCACTCACATCCTCCATCCCCATCACCTGGTCCCAGAGCGTGAGCACTTCTCGATCCGCTTCTGACCAGACCCTCTGCTCCACCTCCAAGGCCTTCTGAGCTGACTCCAGGGTGGCTCGCTCTAGCTCAAGGGCTGCCAATACCTCTTGGAGCATCGCCTCGATGTTTGCCAGGGACATCCACAGCCCCGCCTTAGTCTCTGCCTAGCGGACCTTTGCTGCCTTGAGCCCTCGCTCGGCAGCAGTCACCTGCTCTGCCGCACGCTGCTCCTCCACCCATGCCATAGCCACCTCGGCCACCTGGGCTTCGGACTTGTGGCAAGTAGACTCCACCCGACACTCAAGCTCGGCCATCCGGGCGTGTTCTGCCTGGAGGAAGTGAGACTTACGGTACGACACCTTCCTTATTTCCTGTGGAAAACAGGCATTATAAAAACAACGGACGAAAGATTCAAAAAGCAAGGAGAAGTACCAGAAACTCACCTCTACGGCAAGCTACAGGTTGACCTCAACTAGCTGACGGGCAAACTGAGCCTGCTTCCGGGTGCTCTCCAGCTTCATGGACAACTCGGTGAGCTCGGACACTGTGGCATGCCCTTGCCCCCCAAAAATGTCCCAGAGCTGGTGCTCCTAGGAATCCCGGAGGACAAACCTCGCCTTCGATGGGTCCTCAGGGAAGGGCCACTCTAGGTCACCCTTTGATGAACCGCCGGAGGGCCCAGCCTCCAACCGGACCACCGCCAGCTCCCACAGCAACACCGCCAGCTCCCACGGCAACACTGGCAGATCTGCCACAGTATTCGCCCCATCGTTAGACGGGATCTCCACCACCATGTTCGCATGGGATGCCACCTGGCATCCCAACTCTGTTCTAGCCGTGCTTCCCTCCCACGACTTCGGCTTCGACAGCAAGGATGGGTCGTGCAGCCCTCCACTCGGTGAGGTGGGGAGCTCGCCCACCTCATCTCCTCCACCGTGACCGGTGGAGGAAGGGCCGCAAGAGTTACCTCCGACGCCACCTCCTCCATCGGCATTGGGATCACCGCCAACAACGTTGTCGCCACTATCATGTTACCAGCAGCTGCCCCGGGGGACACCACCCCTAGGAGGGAAAGCTTCGCCGCCGCCACCCTGCTACACCCCTCGCTCACCGCAACGCGCTATAGAGTGGGCCTCCAAACCTCCTGCACAGAGGCTAGGGCGATGCTCAACTCTAGCGTCCCTCGGTTGCTAACAAAAATTGTGGGTAAGCCACACTCCAAAAAGACTCGACCACCAAAAGTCAAAGAAGCAACAAAAGGAAACATACCGGGTGGCGAGCGGCACTACTCTGAAGATAGGCTCTGATGATGACAGGCCCATAGGATGAGGACCACTCCCGGACTGTGACCTGTGCCTCCTCACTTCAAACAAGGTCGGAGTCGACCCAACCCGCTCTTGCCCGGCCTATGGGTCGCTACGACCTCCGGCTTGGGGCTCCCTGGCCAGAGCAGCGGGTGGGGCATCCCCCGACTACGAGTCGCGCATCGATCGGGTGCTAGTCTGCCCCTCAGACCGTGTTTGGCCACACCCACGGCAGGCAGGGCCTCCTCCGGCTACAAGTTCGGCGTTGACACTAGCCCCGTCGCCGCACAGTCACCTGGCCGCTCCTTGGACCACCCGGCTTGTCCAACCGCATCCGCCATAGGCGATGATAGAGCTAGCAACGCCGCCAAGGGGTGTAGTGACCACATCCGCTTCACCGCTCGCTCACCAACAGCATTCGCGCTAGCTGCACGCTTCCTCGATGCAGGAACCTACGCGCGCCATGTGGCCTCCTGCTCCTCACCAGCATACATCGTCGTAGGGTTGTGACGCACCGCCGAGGTCACAACGACCTCCCAACTCTCCTCCTCATCGGAGAAGATCGTGTCATCTAGATCTGTAGGATCATCCAATGCGAGTTCCGACTCGATGTCGCTCGCACGTTCCCTGGCACTCACGTACCGGGCGACCTCCTTCTTCTTCTCTTCTTTTTGATAAACCTCCTTGGTTTTCTTCTTCTTTCGGGCGTCTACCTCCTCCTTCTGGGCTACCTATCGGGCCCAGCCCATTGGCCCCTTGGGAAGGTGTGGTCGGGACTTGTACCTCCCAAGCCCTTACAGAACGAATGAACCGAAATCAAAAAAAAAGAGGGGCAGAGGAAAAAGCACGAGCAAAGTAAGGGAGCATACCAGCGAGGGCACGATCAAGGCATTAAACGGTATGGGTTTTCCCACCACTGTCTCTTTGGGCCTCAGCTGCAGCACTCGGCTGACGTGACTCCAGATCTCATCGTCCAATAGCTCCTTAGGCGACGCATGGTCTGGGTCCGACCGGCCGTCAAACTTCCACATCGGGTGCGTCCTCTTCGCCAACGGTGCGACCCGGCGGCGGTAAAGGGTGTGGAACACCCGCACCCCGTCGAGGCCACCCCTTACAAGCTTCCAGAGCTCCTCCTCGATGGATCCACCTTGTGCTTCTCCACGTGGGTGCCGCCCCACGACCAACTCTTCTGCTTCACCAGCCTCCCGCTGGTAAATGCTAGAAATGGCGCCCTCGCCAGATTCCTAATGTAGAACCACTCCCTATGCCATCCCTGGTTGGAGTCACATAGGGAGTACGTGGGATACGAGCCTCCCACACATGGCTTCCTCTACAGGGCAAAGCCTCTGACCAGAGTGATCTTGGCCGAACTTTAGTCCGCCATAGCTCTCCTAGAGAAGAAGAGCTAGAAGGGGTCCACGTGCAGCTCCATCCTGAGGAAAGCCTCGCAGACGGTGACGAAGCCAGCGATGTGCAGCACCCCCATCGGATTGAGGTGCTATAGTTCTAGACCCCACTCGTTGAGGAGCCCACGTAGGAACCAGTGCACGGGGTATCCTAATCCATGCTCGTGGAAGCTAAGGAAAGAAACCACCTCGTCAGGACGAGGTTGTGGGAACAACTCCTCCTCCCCGGGGACCCTCCAGTGTGCCACCTCCTGTGGCGGCAGCAACCCCTTCGCGACGAATGCCTCTAGCACCGACGCCCTCATGGTGGACGACCTCTAGTTTGACATTTTGGTGAGTTCCTCTCTTCTCCCTTGCTCTCTCCCCTTCTTTCCTAGAAACCTTCGTGGCTCTCAGGAACGCTCACGACAAAGAGGAGTAGAGAAGGCGGCGGTAGACGAAGAATAGGCAAAAGAGCGGAACGAAAACCCTCTCTCCTCTCCTACTTAAGGAAAAGGGAGCAGTGGTTACGGAGGGACACGCCGATCGGGGAAGCCAGAACGACGGAGCGAGATTTTCTCTTTCTTTCATTTAATGCAGATAAGATGCACCCTGCTTGATGGAACGGCTCCTGATCGGACAGGACATGGCCTGGCCATGGCCCACCACTACCGCATGATCAACCACTACCACACGATGGGCACAGGAACTAAAGCGCCACCGCACACGGGTGGCTCCCCACTTCCCCAGGCTAGACCTAAAGGAACCTAAATGATAGGTAAGGATAGACACTAGATGGTAGGTAAGGAAGCCAAGGGGCACCTCATGTAGGCCACACCGACTCCATCGTGGACGATGAGCACAGGTCCCGGTTAGACGTTTCTGACTGAAGCTCTCTAAACCCCATCACTCAGGTCATCAAGGTCCCAATCGGACTTTTCCGACTAAGGCTCTCTGAGCCCCATCACTCTAGTCATCAAGGTAAATACTATCAAAACCCCTCTATTTCATTACAAATCATTCATACATCCATATGTGCATTCATCTCATATGCCTGAACCCCCTAGACGATTAGGGCATGAACCGCCCAAGGGCTCGGGAACTAAGCATCGCACGTGCAGCGAAATGCACCAGAACAAAGCGGCGGCTTGCCTCATTCGACATGAGCAACCAAACAGAGCTAGGGGAGAAAACCATAGATGAGCACCGTGTGGCCCTTGCCTGGTCTGGCAAACCGGGTCACCTCAACCTTCTCGTTTAATCCTGAACCTCTCGCCAGACCCATAGAATCTCCATCGAGGGGAGGCCGTTAGGCCACCCGGTTCGGTCTCTGGAACGACCTAGGCATCTACTGAGTTGTAGGTAAAGGAGTAGTGGAATGCCACAAGAGGGCTATGCTGACCTTGTCACGAACAATGGACCCAGATTCCACTCGATCACACCCGTTAGCGAGCTCACTGAGCTAGTCTTCGAGCCCGAGCGATCAGGATAGGCGACGAAACTCAGCCCCTCTAGTTGTGAGGAACCAGATGGGGTAGCGCAAAACAACTCACATCGACCCCCATGAAGGCCCGATAAGGCTCGGGGGCTTAAATGCCATGGGACCGTGACTTCGAACTCGCGTCGACACGATTGGCGACATCCGGTTATGGCTCTTGGGACCGTGACTCCAAACTCGCATCGATAGGATCGGTGACATCTGGCTATGTCTCTTGGGACCGTGACTCCAAACTCGCATCGACAGGATCGGTGACATCCGGCTACGGCCCTTGGGACCGTGACTCCAAACTCGCATCGACAGGATCGGCGACATCCAGCTATGGCTCTTGGGACCACAACTCCAAACTCACGTAATGGCTTCACTAACTGAAACTAACTAAAACAAACTCTCTCGATCCATGGTGAGCACCGACGCCTAGGTCTACTCACGACTCCACCTTGCCCGATCCCACGGCGTGCATTGACGCCAAAGATCAAACTCTATTGTATCCAAACTAAGCTATCTCCGTTCATGGTGCACACCAACACCAGGGCTTGTCTCAAACTAAACTTCCTCGCCCGATCCTCGGCGCGCACCGACACCGGGATCAGTAAGTTTTGTCTCAATCCAATCCCCGCGCTTAAAAACACCTCTACTGCACAATGACGCCATGGTTAAACAAAATTCCATCTCAAAACTAAAAACACGCACACCCACGGGTATGCTCGCGCGCACCCTCTGACACAACACAAAAAAAAAACCCAGCCGGTTCTGCCCGAACCACCCGAGGGCTTGGGGGCTACACCCGTGGGTGCGCTCACGTGCACCCGCTAGCAAGACAAAAAATCCCCTAGGCGATTCATCTCAGATCGCCTGGGGGCTTGGGGGCTCCTGTCGGGTTCATGAACCCGGGGTCCCTCGAGGACCGGCTTCCATGCCCGGGCTTGGCCTAGAAAGACAACATATAGTTCATGGGCCGACCCAAGAGTCTAAAAAACAACGGGCTAGAAGGGCAGTCTGGTCACCGACCGGAAGGTCTACCCATAAGAACAAGTGTTTGTTCATCAGCTTCTTCGGCCCACCTCTCCGACCAAAGCACTCACTTCAGGCACCAGCCATCTCCAAGCGGTCTCTCCAATCAGAAGGCCTGGCCCAAAATATTGCTTCCTACTCCGACCCCACGACCAGGGCTCGTGGGAACCCTGCTCACCGCTCTTCTCTGACTGGCGCACTGAGAGCCGACTGGAGTCATCCGACTGGGGGCACCTCATTCGAAAGGAACTAGAAGACGTGCGGAGAAAGGCAAGGCATGGCTCATAAGTCAAAACCACTGTACCAGGGACCATACCCTGCATAAAATAGTGCTCTGCAGCCACCCTGACACAAAGTATTATAGGGTCCGCTAAAAACTCCCATACGGTAAGCCCCCCGCGTGTCTCTAGACATTGATCGCAGTATGGGCTCTAGGATTTGCCACACCGGGTGAACATAGCATGGCTCCTCACATGCCGCTAGGCATCAAGAAGTATTTGCAGGTACTGGTGTCCATCCTTCCTGAAGAAGATAGCTCGACCTCCCGTGCGTATCTGACATTCTATAGCGACATCAATAGTGTTGAGGGCGCCTACCATGATCTAGCTTCATCAGCGTGGGCAACAAGGCTTAGAAACATCTATACTCTCTCTCTCACCTGTAAAGCCATCCCCTTCATCTATAAAAGGGGATGCACTCCCTCCTACAAAAGGACGGACTTCTTCAAGTTTAGACTCACTAGATCGACATCAACACCTCTAACCGCAAGACCACCAAGTTTCGACCGCAACCCTTCTGGTCGAAGCCAATCGGACCTCTTGAACACCCCTTCTTTCTCCTTCTCGTTTGTAACCCCACTATAGACTTTGAGCACCTAGGCTCAGGGATAAAGTCACCGACCGACCCCAACTTGACATAGGGCACGTTGCCCGAACTAGTATACATCCTGTGTCATCGAGTGCTAGGCCACCTCCGATCACAACGTACAGCAAAACTACAAATATTCACTAGTTGGTCATTTTCTGCACCGACCGTTTCTTACTTGGTTACTCCACTACTAGCAAGGCTTATAGAGTTTGGAATTTAGCTAGTGGTGCTCTTGAGGAGGTTTATGATATGGAATTTGATGAAACCAATAGTTCCCAAGAGAAAGATGAGAATCTAAATGATGTGAGAGGCACTCAATTGATCAATGCAATGAAGAACATAGACATTAGTGATATAAGGCCTAGAGAGATGATTAAAGTTGAAAATGACAAGAATCAAGTGCTCTCTAACTCAAACGTGCAAGCTAGTGGTTCTCATAATCAAAATCAAGCAAGTGCAAGTGATGACAAAGTGCAAGATCAACAACAAGTGGCTAGTTTATCATCTCAATCAAATGATTAATCAAATACAAGCAATAAAGTGTAAGTGCTTCAACCAACCAATGTTGCAAGAGATCATCCTTTGGACTCCATAACTATTGATATCTTAAGAGATGTGTAAACAAGATCAAGATTGGCATTATTTTATGAACATTTCTCATTTATATCATCTATTGAACCAAAGAAGATAGATGAAGCTTTGAAGGATGTTGATTGGGTCAATGTTATGCATGAAGAACTAAACAACTTCATAAAAATCAAGTATGTGAGTTAGTTGAGAGGCCTAAGGACCATAATATGATTGGAACAAAGTGGGTCTTTCAGAACAAGTAAGATCAAGATGGGATAGTTATAAGGAACAAAGCAAGATTAGTGGCTCAAGGTTACACTCAAGTTAAAAGTCTTGACTTTGGAGAGACATATACCTCGGCTGCAAGATTGGAAGCAATTAGGATCTTGTTAGCCTATGCTTGTGCCCACAACATCAAGTTGTACCAAATGGATGTCAAGAGTGTATTTCTCAATGGGTACATCAATGAGCTAGTGTATGTTGAGCAACCTCCTAGTTTTGAAGATGAGAAGAAGCATAACCATGTTTACAAGCTAAGAAAGGCATTGTATGGTTTGAAGCAAGCACCTAGAGCATGGTATGAGAGATTAAGAGATTTCTTGCTCTCTAAAGGGTTCAAGATGGGTAAGGTTGACATCACTCTCTTCACCAAGAAGCTAGGCATTGACTTGTTTATGTTGCAAATCTATGTTGATGACATCATATTTGGATCAACCAATCAAGATTTTTGTGAGGAGTTTGGAAAGATGATGGCAAGTGAGTTTGAGATGTCCATGATTAGAGAGCTTAGTTACTTCCTTGGTCTTCAAATCAAGCAAATGAAGAATGAAACATTTGTGAGTCAAGGCAAGTATATCAAAGACATACTCAAGAAGTTTGGCATGGATAAAAGCAAAGCTATTAGTACACCAATGGGAACAAATGAAAGCTTGGATAGAGATACTAGTGGCAACATGGTGGATCAAAAAATATATCGGTCTGTGATTAGAAGCCAACTCTATGTGACCGTATCAAGATCGGATGTGATGTTTAGTGTATTCATGTGTGCTAGATTTCAAGCCTCACTAAGAGAGAGTCACTTGAAGGCAATAAAGAGAATATTAAGGTATTTAAAGCATACATAAAATGTTAGATTGTGGTATCCCAAAGGAGCTAGATTTGAGTTGATTAGATATTCGGACTCCGATTATGCGGGATGCAAAGTTGAGAGAAAAGAGCACATCGGGCACATGTCAACTATTGGAAAGATCACTTGTGTCTTGGTCATCAAAGAAGCAAAATAGTGTAGCACTTTCAACCGCTGAAGCAGAGTACATTTCGACCGCTAGCTGTTGTGCTCAATTACTTGGATGAGGGCTACTTTAAGTGGCTTTGGAATCAAGTTCAAACAAGTGTCATTGCTATGTGACAATGAGAGTGCCATGAAGCTCACCAATAATCTGGTTCAACATTCAAGAACAAAGCACATAGATGTCCGTCGTCATTTCATAAGAGATCACCAACAAAAGGGGGATATTTGTATTGAGAGTGTGGGCACCGATAATTAACTTGCCGATATCTTCACCAAACCACTTGATGAGAAGAGTTTTTACAAGCTAAGGAATGAATTGAACATACTTGACTTCTCCAATATGTGTTGATGCAACCCCATTATATGACATGCCTCTCCTTTGAGCAAAGCAAGGTAAAGTTGATTGACATGTCATTCATCAATTGTTAAGGACTTGTTTAGTGTATCCAGTCACTCTTCATGATTAAATAGGCTCATTCATGAAAATCAAATAAATTTGATGATTGTATGGTACCACTATTTCTTGTATGCTTAAAATGATCTAGTGATAGCATATGACATGTTTGTGGGCTTGTAAACCTAATGTTTGATCTAGAAAATGAGGTACAAGTGTTTAACTCAACATGGTGCATGATAACCCTTATTTGGAGGTGTGAAGAAGCTTGCTCTTGGATCAAACCGAGTTAATATCTTTTGCAAATGATCTAGATTGAACCAAATTGAAAAAAATGGTCCACACTTATCATGGTTTCACACAACCTATCTAAAATTTAAGCTCACCTTTTGTGGTCATTGATGACAAAGGGGGAGAAGTTATTCCCAAATATAAGCAAAAGGGGGAGAGAAACCAAAGATAGTAAAGGAAGGGGATCAATTAAAATTTTGAAGCACACAAGTAGGGGGAGCAAGCTCATAAACTTATATGTTGTATTTGAATGTGCATTACATATGTTTGCTTGCATAGCACAAGTTTTTAAAATTCCCTATCCATGCTTGTATGGTGTATGCTAGATCATAGAAAATGATTGATGAAATAAAAACTAGCATGCATAGGAAGAGTAACTAGACTTGTGCTTATCATGTAAAAACTAGACTCTTTCATATAATGTTGATCTCACGGGGATTTCTAGTTTTTATGAATGTCTAGTTACTAATGGTGCTAAAAATGATGTATATTGGCAACTTTGATTGGTATCACGCTTCAAAGGTCCATTCTTTACACCTTAGTATAATTTGGTACCTATTGCTCTCCCAAACTTCTAATCCATGCATATGTGCAAGCTTTCAAATCCAAACTCTTAGCACATATGTAGGGGAGCTAATACTACCAATTTCGGGTTTATGAAACTTGTCCATAATCTTTACACATGGTAATATGCTTGGGCAACCAATATAAATCCAAAAAGATTTTATTAAATATCTTTGTAAATAGGTTGTCATCAATTACTAAAAAAGGGGGAGATTGAAAGCCCTAGTTTGGTTTTAGATAATTGATGAAACCTAAGCACTAACCTTTGTCATGAGTGATGATATGAGCTAAGTTGGTGCAATCCAAGTGAGGAGCATGGTGACACTCAAATGGTGATATTGATCACATGAAATGATGAGATGGCCACATGTGATGATGATCAAGTGCTCAACTTGGAAAAGAAAAAAAAGAGAAAAATAAAATCCTATGGAGATCAAGGCAAAGGTATAATTAGGAATTTTGTTTTAGTGATCAAGACACTATAGAGAGTGTGATCACATTTAGGATAGATGGCCATACTATTAAGAGAGGTTCTTAACTAGACAATTTGGTCATCTAGTGCCACTAGGTGTTGGACTTCATGCATTGCATTTAGGCCTAGTGTATATCGGAGAGCAAGCAAAAATATTTATGGAAATTTTTTAAAGAAATGTTAACTTGGCTCTAACATGTTTTTAGAAAACACTTTGAGAGTTAGCATCGCTTGCAAAGTAGTGTTAGACTGCTTATGGATCGAATCAAGAATCGAAAACGCAGCTAATAGAGGTTTTTGCCTCGGGGTGGTCACCGCCATGGGTGCGGTGGTGCACCGCCCTAGCCTGTCTAGTGACTGGCTGACCAAGGGAAAGAGCAGCTGGTTTGGAGTGGTCAACGCCTTGGCCTACTCGGTGACAGGCTGGACATGGCAGAGAGCAGCAGCGCTGGGGTGGTCACTGAACGTGACTATGTGCACTGCCCCTGGCATGGCAATGCATTGTCATTAGCTGTCCGGTGCCACCACCGCTTTTTAACTAAGGCTGGGACTTGCTGGAGTTAGGGCCAAGAGGGCACCGCCCTGGTCACCGCCATGGGGTGGCGGTACACCGCCCTAATTATCTAGGGAGGGGTGTTTTTGGGCTCAGCCAGGGTGGCACCGCCACCCCCTGTCCGGTGCCACCATCACCCCTGTTCGGTGACTAACTAGTCGTTGGTCAACTATTGGGGCACCGTCACCACTTGTCCGGTGATCGCCCACCCTGTCCGGTGCCCTCGCAGAAAGCAGCTCCAAGGGGTAACGGCTCTATTTGCTTGTGTGGCTATAAATAGAGGGTGCGGCCAGCCTTGGCCACTCTCTCGGTACCTCATACACTTGTGCACACCCTTTGGAAGCTCATCAACACACTCCACTCACTTATTCACTTAATTTTCTCATCTTGAGTGAGATTAGAGAGCCTCTAGTGCATTGCATTGCGTTGTATCATCTTGTGGCACTAGGTAGGTGATTTGGGCTGGTTGTGAGCTTGTTACTCTTGGTGTTTGCTGACACCTAGATGACCCGATGATTGGAGGATCATTGAGCGGAGTTGGTGATTGTCTTCGGCCTCGATCGGTTGCTTGTGAGGGGTCTTGTACCTTCCCCGATGGAGCGCCAAAGGCAACTTTAGTAAATTACTCGTGTCATTGAGCTACCTCACTTGTGGGTAGGTTCTTGTGGCGCCTCTTGTGGTGGGCTAGGTGTGTGATACCTATTTGCCACCGAACCACCAAGTGTTGGTCGACACAACTGGGATTAGCGTGCCAGCAAGCACGTGAACCTCGGGAGAAAAATCTTGTATCTCTTGTGTGATTGGATTGTCTTTATCTTGTGATTGGTTCATTCTTCGACGCGACCATTAATCATCATACTCACTCTTTTATATTTCTTGCATACTAGTTGCCAAACTCTTTAGTGTAATTAGTTTTGAGAGCTTGTTTTGCTTGCTAGTTTAGTATCACCTAGTAGAGCTCTTCAGTGTAGACTTGTTGAGAGCTTTTAGTGAGTAGTGACATAGCCATTGTTTGTGCTTAGTGATCATAGCAACTAGAATTATTGGATAGATAATTTGCAACTCTTATAGAGCTAGAGCAAAGTTGTATATCGCTATTTATGTTACTAACAACTTGCTCTAGCATGTTTGTAGAAATTTTTTATAGGCTATTCATCTCCTCTAGCCATTTAGGACCTTTTACAAAGTACTAGT
The DNA here is from genome assembly GCF_019320115.1 of Miscanthus floridulus. Lineage (NCBI taxonomy): Eukaryota > Viridiplantae > Streptophyta > Magnoliopsida > Poales > Poaceae > Miscanthus > Miscanthus floridulus. Next base: position 26,905,079 of record NC_089581.1, on the reverse strand, counting down.
GCATAGGTTTGTATGACTTTACTCTAGAATTAATTAGGTGAGCTCTAACCAGCCCGTCACATTTGTTGTTTAATTAGGATATTTATAAGGTGCTTGTGAACTTAGATAGAGGGGTGTAGTCTTAACTAGACTGATAGTTTTAATTCCATATTTATTTCAACTATTCGATGCGATTAATTTTATAAAAGACTATTCATCCTCCTCTGGTCCGCCATCTTAACCTACAGCGGCGAGGCTCCGAGGCAGCCGTAAGCCACGCCTCCTACCGACCGATCGAGGATCTCCCTCTACCCATCAGCATCGGGGCGAGGAGACCTCATCGTGATATTGTACTTTCTCTACACGATTAACAAAAATGTGTATACGGTAGACTAATCTTCTGAAACTTCACAGCACACAGCATACACATAGCCCGAACCTTTCCATCTTTTTCAACAACTTCCGCTTCAACTCTTCCAGCTTCTCCTAGAAGACACATATAATGATATATTTTAACGTAGCATTGTTCTAGAATTTTTTTTTTAACCAAGGAAGTATTTATTTTAGAAAAAAAAAAGATAGTTAGCATGGAGTAGTACGTTGTACGTACTAGAGCCCAGGCACGTCGCATAGCAGGCTAGCGTAAGTAGGTTAGGTCAAGAAAAGAGATCGATCGGCAATTCGGCGTCGCACTGCGAGTGTTTCATTTCATCTACCCTGGTAGCCTGGTGCGTCCGTCCACCCTCGTACCAGCAGTCCAATGCAACTATGCAAGTCCATCCAATACTGCCGCTGTTCTGCTGCTGTATGTGTATGTGCATGCACACAGCTAGAGCTAGCCATGTACCAAGCGTACGTGACCACTGACCGCCCCTCCAACTCCAGTGCATCAGATTAATTCATTCTATATTTAGTCTCAAAAAAAATCGTCCTATATCAGGATGCATATAGATATATGTATGAGTGTGGATTTTTTAGGAAGGGGTGTAGCTGTGCTACCTTTACAATATTCCGATAAAACACTTGTAACATCCGGTTGAAAAATACCTAAAATACTTGCAATATCCAATTAAAACATTTACAATATCCACTTTGAAACAGCTGAAACACTTGAAACATGTCAGAACAGAAACATGCATTATTACTATTCAAACATATGGTTCGTAGCTACACCCCGTTAGGCACTGTTCTCTGCACGATGTTCGTTACGATATATCGACACATGCCTGCCCGCCCCCGTGTAGAATTGGACGTTAAGTTGGGGATCCCTTGCTACAGTACCCACCCAGTTGCTGATATCTTCTCGTCTTTAACCATTTTCATTCCCACACTGCTGCTACTGAATATGAATAGTGAACGGTACCCCCCATGCTACCTCGTCTCTAGATCTGAAGACAAGAAGTATCATGGAGGGAATACTTACCAACTCCAGTCAGGTTTAATTTGCTTGATCTTTCAGACAATAACATTATTCCGATTCAGTTGAAACCCTAGAGGGGAGTGTTTTTTCTACTTGATTTTGTTGTCTGAAAACCTCAAATTAATTCAGTTGACTACACAGGGGGAGTGTTTTTTCCTCGCATGCAATGCATTATTCCGATTCATCCGTCTTTGGCGCTCGTATATCGTATGACAGTACGTCATGCTCTGAGTTAGCATTACCCATCCTTTCGGTCAGCAATCACATGGCATGGCAGCTAGGAGTAGAGTAGAGGTAGAGCTGTACTGGATCTCATGCATCTAGATGTGCAGGGGGTCGTACGTACGTGATTATTTTCCCACTGACAGCTTGCATTGTGCAGTAGTAGATCGACACGATCCAGTAACTGGCGATCGATGCTAAGGCCTTTTAGATGTCATCTAAATTCCAAGTTTTTTTATTCTCTCTTCGTCACATTAATTTTTAGCCACTTGCATAAAGTATTAAATGTAGATAAAAAAAATAATTAATTACACAGTTTAGTTGGAAATCACGAGATGAATCTTTTGAGCCTAGTTGGTCCACAATTGGACAATATTTGTCAAATAAGACGAAAATGATACTATTCATCGGGTTCAAAAAAAAAAAAATTTGCAAAGTGAACGAGGCCTAAATGAATCCGGCCGCCGGTGATTAATATCAGGATTTTCCCAAGCTTATATATTAACTATACAGCCCGTGCATCTGGATCCATCGGAACATCTCATCAGTAGGAGACTAGTACATTTGAAAAGCTCACATGTACACGTCCTTCCCTAGGAGTAATGACTAGCTAGGTTACCTTGTGGTGATTAATAAGATCGTATTTCTGTCACTAGATTCTCATTGATAGCAATACACTTTTGACCCACCGGCCCCCAGATGCAACTGAGTAACTGGCCACTTCCCCAAGTCCCCATTGTTAGTTTTTGTTTCTCAGATCAACATGTGATGCACAGAATTTGGAAGAAATTGAAGGTTCAGGGATTGCATTTTATATTAATGTACTTGCATTACTATAAAATTGATTTCCGGAGACATGTTTTTTTATTTAATTAAAGAGGTGGTTGTCAGAAAGTACTGTCTCTGAAGCTCATTGGGGCACTTGCCACCCACACCCACTTATGAAAATATACAATTTATTCGGATATTACCCCGATATGTCTCTATAGCTCATTGGGGGCACTGAACACCTGCTAGAACAACTGGATACCACTCGGATTAACCTGTTATTAGCTCAATGAGGGCTTGTTTGATACCCATGTATCCATTTAAGGCCCTGTTTGGATGTTATCGGATTCACCTTAATCCACATGTGTTTGGTGGATTGGGGTGTAATTTAGTTTAAATTTTACTCCAATCCACCTCAACACATGTGGTTGATGCGAATCCGACTACATCCAAACAAGGTCCAAATCCATTTGTGTTGGACTAGTTATTTATAGTGTGGAATTTAGTTTAAATTACATACCAAATCATTTTAACACATGAATTGAGCTGGATACATGCATAGGTACGCAAACAAGGGCTTACAGGATATGCTTCCCCAAGATGCATATTACTCTCGGTCAAGTCTTTTTTTTCCCGGTACTCACTGAGTCCTTCGTGACCTTCCTACAAGCAACGAAGAGGAGCACCCATTAGGACATAACTTGATACACTTGTTCAACGGAGGAAGCTAAAGCATTCGGCCTAGGTCGAGACGACATCAAGGCTATAACAGTTCGATCGCGAAGGACTTGAGTTCTCTACTGGTGGATGATACTTAGCAAGTAATGGATAATATTTGCAGTCTACAGAAAAGTTTAACACTATTAGCCCCCTCTTGAATTCCCTTCACGCTCCAAGTACGACCTTCGGGTATCATCATTGTAGACATATCCGGCCCTTTAGACATAGGGTGACTAAGCTAACTACTCAAAGTTGTACATCTACACGGGGGTTCTCCATCGACTTGTTACACAAGGCATAGGCATGTACCTTTCCTGATCTATTGCAATCCTTACTGTAATAGGACTAGGAAACCAATCTTAGGCCTTGTTTAGTTTACATCAAAATTCCAAGTTTTTTCACTCTCTCTCCATCACATCAATTTTTGGACGCTTGCATGGAGTATTAAATATAGGTAAAAAAAATAACTAATTACACAGTTTAGTTGAAAATCACGAGATGAATCTTTTGAGCCTAGTTGGTCCACGATTGGACAATATTTACCAAATAAGACGAAAGTGCTACTATTCATCGGGTTGAAATTATTCACAATCTAAACAAGGCCTTAATAGAAAAGAAAGCCAAGCAACCTTATAACTCTACACATAGCCTATATAAAGAGAGGTAGCGGTCCCTAGATCTGATCGATAACCCCAACAACCATCATGGCGACGTCCCCCAAAGCCTCAACACTCCATCGTACAACCCGCACATAGCGGACAAGCAATACAACTATATACATTGGAAGTAGCGCACCATTTGCTAAACTAGCTAGTATAACTCTGTATCCTGTGTGTGCTACCATCTAGATTTGCGAATCGCATAATGCTCGATAATCATAGTCGGTAACAAAAGCACCAACAAGTTAGAAAATAAACGGAGGGTGACCGAGCAAAAACTAAATAATTTTGATTGGTTTAATTAGTTGTAGGCACTAAACACGAACTTCACTACTTGTGCTTTTATAAGGTTCTAGCCCTTGCAGGAGCATGGGTTCATGGATTAGTACAACGTTAATTAATTAATGCTTGGCCAATGCATTCAAAACAACCATGAATGAATAGCAAAGTAGAACGGCCCTAACTTTGTTCTCGATCTCTTGGAGTTAAAATTGATTTATTCTATAGTCCGGTGCAATCTTGTATGGTTCCCACAAATTGCTAATGCAAAGTAGTCACCGTAGGAACTGGGGAAAAAACTAAAATTCCCACGTTCGAATCGGAGCGCTACAGATGTTGAAATTTCAATGTTACGCTAGACGTGGACGCTGATATAGGTCAGACTCCGGTGATGTCTTTGTCTACTAGGCAGCCCTGATTTTCTTCGAGTCTCCTTTCAACTTTTGGGGATAGCTGGATAGGCTTTGCCTAATCGCTAGTAGTATCCTATCATGGACCGGACCTACACGAATGAGAGGAGGATATGGGCAAGTGGTACACACTAGCACAAGAAACATACATAGCCCGTGCTTGGCAGCATCAAGAAGTTGATGGTTGTTAACTACTCTCGGGGATGATGACAGGTGGTGGTAAAGGAGGAGATATGCTACAAAAAAGGCGGTTGAGATTACCCTCTCACTGACTACCTTTATATACATAAGCTACTCTGTATGAATACTTTTATACACCTCATAGTTAATTTGTATGTGGCAGCATGGTCTTTCGGAGGTGCTCATATATAGGGTTAGAGTTTGCGAACATATGTTCATAGAGGTGAGTGTGCGCATGTATTGAGCGTTTGCGTATGTACTTGTGTAATTAGCAAAAAAAAAACGTGTAAAATAATGGAAGGACCTATTTTAGAACTCCCAATTGTATACAAAATGCACAACTTGGCACTATCCATATGGAAGTAACCAAAACCTTCAGTAATTCACATAGCCAAAATGGAATATCTCATGAACCATTATTCATCGACTTCACTTAACAAACAATTCCACGCGACAAAAAAAAAACATCCAGTGAATGTGAAGATATCCTTGGTTCTGAGAGGAGCTGCACTGCACTGCACATCATTGGACTTTGAACCTGCTGGACCACAATTTCGAGCAGTACCTCCCCCCAAGTCAGAGAAGTGCAGAGGCGGACATGGACCTGGCTGGCACCGTCCGGTCAAGCCCGGTGATTGGAGCTCAGAACTTCGAGCCCCATCGCCATCTGCCCACTAGGGCGCCTGCCTGCCGTAGTCGAGCTTTTACGAGGCTACCAAAATCTTCTAAAAAAAAAGTGTTTGGTTTTATCTCTTAAAATTAACTAAAAACAATAAATACACTAGCAAATAGATCATACAACTCTCTTCTTCAGAAGCTTTTAGTGGATAGAACAATAAAGGAGGGATAATGGGGATCTAGGATGGACTTTAGGAGCTTCTAGGAGGAAGTGGAACTCCTAAAGTTTTTTATGCTAAAGTTTTTAGAAGCTTTTAGGAGGAGGTGTTTGGTTTTTTAGACAAATTCTATTCAGATTTTAGCTCCTAAAACTTTTAGAATGAGTAACCAAACAGAACCTAAGCACAAGTCTAATTAAGTTTAATAAATTCGTTTCGTAAATTAATTTTAATCTATATAATTAATTTTATAATTAATCTATATTTAATACTCTATACATGCGTCAAATATTTGATGTAACCGGAACTAAATTTTAGCCGGCGGAACCAAACACCCTAGATATACTAATCCCTCGTCCCTGCCACCCTCACGACATCACGAATTCAGTCGAAGCGTAACCAGCGGTATCTTGACCAACAACACGCCGAGGTCATTCAGAAAAACAATAACCAAGTACAGTACACTTGTACTAGTAGAGTGATTAGCAGACGCACTCCTACAGGAATAGGAATACCTTTCTTGACCAACAGCAAGCCGAGGTCATTCAGAAAAAAACAATATTAACCAAGTACAGTACAGTATACTCCTAGTATAGATGCACTCTGTTGGCTCGATTGTATTCGCTTTATAAGCCATGACTCATCAGCTAACGAACAATATTTTTCTCTCACATCAAATCAACCAATAGTATTTTCAACTATAAGTTATAAGTCAAATAATTCCAAACAAACAGAAGGTAGAGTGATTAGCAGTCGAGTGAAAGTGTGAAACGAGAGAATCTCACTCTCTGTGTCGGTGTGTGAGCGAGACTGGGCAGAAAATTGCATATAAACAATGCGCTTCGCAGATTCAACGTTGTACTCTTGATTTCCTTGCTATTCGGTGTATTTCGTCTCTTTTTTATTCCAAATACGTGTATTTTCCGTCGTTTCGTCTGCACGCCGCCGCCCGCCCGATCCCTTCCTCGACGCGCCGCCCATGGAGGACTTCGACTCGCCGCCGCCGGATCCTGAAGGGCCGCCGGCGTCTTGCCTACCCGGGCCGGCCGCGTCAGCCGTCCTCTGGCCTCGCCCCGCCGCCCTCAGGCCTGGCCGCGCCGTGCCAGTGCTGCCGCGACACGCGAAGACGAAGACAACGGCGGGGTTGCCTGTGCCTGTGCCTGAGAGTAAGAACTCGTTCTTATCTGCCGCGATGCCGACCTCTGCGAGAGACGAGACGATGAGCCTCTCCTTGGGCAACGCGAGCCTTGCCGTTCCGGCCGCTGGCGCCGGAGCCTTTGTCGCGCTCAGCGACCTCCTACTCATCCACGCGCGGAACGAGCCAAAGTGCCAAACGGCACCGACGACGAGCGCAACCTTGACCGCCTGCTGTTGGCGTCCTGCTGCCCGCGCCTGCGACGCCTCCATCTCCAGCACATCGCGGGGCTCTCCGCGCTCCGCTGCGCTGCCCTGTTATTTATTCTAATTAATCAAATAAACTTTAAAGTCCTTATAATTATTGTTAAGTGGAAAAGTGATTAGTATCATATGGAAAATTCACTAAAAAGATTATCAACTTAAATAGTGAGTCTTAGGACTCTCACATAAACAAGTTGAGAGGGAGAACCGGGAGGCCACACGCGCCGCCGCCGCCGAGCCGCCCGCCCGCGCACGCGCCGGGCCGGGCCGTGGGCGTGGGCGTGGGCCATGGGGGGGGCGCCCCTGTTCCGGTGCACCAGACCCGACTCTTCCTCTTCCTCCTCTCCGCAACATCTGAGCGCTGAGCTGTTCGTTTGCATCTCCGACCAGAGTTTCCTGCGCGCACAGGGAGCTTCGGTAGCAGGCCTCCGGAACTTCCCCCGTCAAGCGTACCTGCACGGGTAGGCGGGGAATCAAGTTTTTGTGGAGCGTCGGCTTCCCGGTGCGACTGCTGCCCCGTCTGTATTTTCCTGTTCGGGGGCTTCTGCTTTCTGACGGGAGAATCTCGTTCTACTGCTACGACACCGCACCTGCAGGAGCTTCCCGTGCTACTGCTTCGACACCGCACCTGCAGGAGTCTCCCGCGCGCGACCTCCTCGGAGCTTCCCGTGCCACTGTGCAGGAGTCTCCCGGCGCGACCTCCTCTGCAACATGGTGGACACGAGGAGGACTGGTGGCCGCACCAACACCAACGACGGAGAAGATGGTGGCTCACTGTCCGCGGGTACCGGCAGTCCCACCCTAGGGTATAAATTTAATCCCACTGTGCGCTATTGTTCATATGCTATTCTGTTAGCATTTTTAGCATACTTGGTTGCTGCACTATTAAATACTATCTGCAGTAGTGGTGGTGTTATAGTATGGTTAGTTGTACTGTTACTATTGTTTAAGTCGTATTTATGGATTAATGTAAGTCGTAAATTGACCAAATGTTCAACAATCCAAAAACTTGATAGGTCATTTTCGGCTGCTAGTTTTGCTGCGTCACTAAAACCACCACCATTGAAAGATGATGGATCCAACTATAAAGTGTGGCGTATCCGCTCCAAGCTGTGGTTCACTAGTATACGTTGTGAGCACGTGATCAAGGGAAAACGTATTGAACCTCCTTTCTCTCACGAGGAGATTAAGTTCAATGAGACAGATAACTTGTTCAAGGGGGGTCTCATCAGCATATTAGCTAAAAGCATGGTGCAAGTGTACATGGATATGGACACTGGCAAGGACATGTGAGATGCACTTGAGGCCAAGTTCGGTGTTGCCGATGCTAGCACTGAGTTGTACATCATAGAAAAGTTCTATGACTACAAGATGGTCGATGACCGATCTGTAGTAGAGCAGGCTCATGAGATACAGATGCTGGCAAAGAAACTCTAGAACAATGAGTGTGAGTTGCCTGATAAGTTTGTGGCCGGCGGTATCATCGCTAAGCTGCCACCTACTTGGTCGAGCTTTGCCACTACTCTAAAGCACAGGAGGCAAGTGTTCAGTGTAACTGATCTCATTGCTACTCTTGGTGTGGAGAAGAATGCTAGGGCAAAGGACACTCATGGCAAGAAAGCGCATGAGGAAAGTTCTAGCGCCAATCTGGTACAAAAGAAGAACTTTCATGCCGCACAGAGGAAGAAGAAAAACAAGCCTACAGTCAAGCCTAAAGCTGCAACTTTTAAGAAGAAGGGCAAGGAAAAAGAAAAGAGACTTTGCTTTGTCTACGGTGCATCTGACCATTGGGCAAAAGAGTGCCCTGACCGCAAGGACAAGCAGAAGAAGTCCGCAAACATGGTTGTTAGCGAATCTGGAGGATCTGGGTATGATAATCATCTACCCACAGTTTTTTCAGTTTGTCTCTCGCCTGAGTGGTGGGTTGACACGGGTGCTAACATTCATGTTTATTCTGATGTTTCTTTGTTTTCTTCTTATCAGGAACAAAGAGATTGCTCCTTGCTGATGGGAAACGGTACGCATGCTGCTGTACTTGGTGTTGGTACGATCAATCTGAAGTTTACTTCGGAAAAGATCGTGCAGCTAAAGAACGTGCAGCATGTCCCCTCCATCAAGAAGAATCTCGTTAGTGGATCTCTATTATATAGAGATGGCTTTAGACTTGTATTTGAGTCCAATAAATATGTTGTATCCAAGTATGGAACCTTTGTTGGAAAAGGCTATGAAAGCGGAGGCTTGTTCCGCTTCTCTTTAATGGATTCTTGTGATAAAATTGTGAACCATGTGAGAAATGATGATGAGTCTAATGTTTGGCATTCCTGACTCTGTCACATCAATGTTGGTTGTATGACGCGCTTAGCTAGTTTAAAATTAATCCCTAAAATCGATCTGGTCAAAGGGTCTAAGTGCCATGCCTGTGTTCAAGCGAAGCAACCTCGCAAGCCTCACAAGGCTGTGAAAGAGGCGAGAAATTTGGCACCACTAGATCTCATTCATTCTGATCTGTGCGAGATGAATGGTGTGTTGACCAAAGGAGGAAAGAAATATTTCATGACTCTTATTGATGATAGCACTAGATTTTGCTATGTGTACTTGCTAAAAACAAATGATGAAGCAATGCATTATTTCAAAATCTATAAAGCTGAAGTAGAGAACCAATTGGAAAGAAAAATCAAACGGTTGAGGTCTGATCGTGGGGGAGAATACTTTTCACATGAGTTTGATTCATTCTGCGAGGAACATGGAATTATTCATGAGAGGACGCCTCCATACTCTCCCCAATCCAATGGGATTACCGAACGAAAGAATCGCACTCTAACTGATTTGGTTAACGCCATGTTAGACACTATGGGACTTTCCAACGAATGGTGGGGTGAGGCTATATTGACGGCATGTCATATCCTGAATAGAGTTCCTACAAAGAATAAAGAAGTAACACTATTCGAGGAATGGGAAAAGAAAAGGTTGACTCTCTCATACCTACGCACTTGGGGATGCTTAGCCAAGGTGAATGTGCCAATCATCAAAAAGCGCAAACTTGGACCAAAAACTATAGATTGTGTGTTCCTCGGTTATGCTTTACATAGCATCGGCTATAGATTCCTAGTTGTAAGCTCTGGAGTACCTGACATGCGTGTTGGTGCAGTGATTGAGTCCAGAGATGCTACATTCTTTGAGAATGAATTTCCTATGAGAGGAAATGAACCTAGCACATCTAGTCAAAAACCTATTGATTCCCTCGTGGCGCCAACAGAATATCTTGAACAAACATGTGTTGAGAATCCTGAGGAGGATAATAGTGGAGCTACTCGAAAGAGTAAAAGACAGAGGACTGTAAAGTCTTTTGGTGATGATTTCACTATATACCTCGTGGATGACACTCCAAGCACCATTACTGAGGCATTTTCCTCTCCCAACGCTGACTACTAAAAGGAAGCAGTGCGAAGTGAGATGGATTCAATTATGACCAATAGAACTTGGGAGATTGTTGATCATCCTTACGGGTGCAAGCCTGTAGGATGTAAATGGGTGTTCAAGAAAAAGCTTAGGCCTGATGGTACGATTGAAAAGTATAAGGCAAGGCTTGTGGCTAAGGGTTATACCCAGAAAGAAGGCAAGGACTTCTTTGATACTTATTCACCAGTGGCCCGATTGACCATAATCCGAGTACTGCTTGCCCTGGCTACGTCTCATGGTCTTTTCGTTCATTAGATGGATGTTAAGACGGCTTTCCTAAATGTGGAGCTAGATGAGGAGATCTACATGGATCAGCCTGATGGCTTCGTAGTAGAAGGTCAAGAAGGAAAGGTGTGTAAATTATTGAAGTCTTTGTATGGCCTAAAACAAGCACCTAAGCAATGACATGAAAAGTTTAATAAAACTATGACATCTGCTGACTTTGTTGCGAATGAAGCCGACAAATGTGTGTACTACCGCTATGGTGGGGGAGAAGGAGTAATCCTATGCTTATATGTGGATGACATACTAATCTTTGGGACAAGCCTCAATGTGATTGAGGAAGTCAAGGACTTTCTGTCAAAGAGCCTTGACATGAAGGATTTGGGAGTGGCTGATGTGATACTAAACATCAAACTACTAAGGGGAGAAAATGGTGGGGTAACACTTGTACAAACTCACTATGTAGAAAAGATACTGAGTCGCTTTGGTTATAGTGACTGCAAGCCCGTGTCCACTCCCTATGATCCAAGCGTGATCCTGAGAAAGAACCAAAGAATAATGAGGGATCAGTTGAGATACTCCCAAATCATCGGCTTGCTAATGTACTTGGCTAGTGCAACGAGGCCTGACATCTCATTTGCTGTGAGCAAATTAAACCGGTTTGTTTCAAATCCGAGAGATGATCACTGGCGTGCTCTTGAGAGAATATTGCGCTATCTAAAGGGAACGTCGAGCTTTGGCATTCACTATACTAGGTACCCGAAGGTACTCGAGGGCTATTGTGATGCAAATTGGATATTTGATGCTGATGAGTTAAAAGCCACAAGTGGATATACATTCACACTTGGAGGTGGCGCTGTTTCCTGAAAGTCTTGCAAGCAGACCATCTTAACAAGGTCAACAATGGAAGCAGAACTTGCAGCACTTGATACTGCTACTGTTGAGGCTGAATGGCTCCGTGAGCTCCTTATGGATTTGCCGGTGGTTGAAAAACCTGTGCCCGCAATTTTTATGAACTGTGATAACCAAACAGTAATTATCAAGATAAACAGTTCAAAGGACAATATGAAGACCACTAGGCATGTAAAGCGGCGGTTAAAATCTGTCAAAAAATTGAGAAACTCTGGAGTAATAGCATTGGACTATGTCCATACGTATAAAAATCTGGCAGATCAATTTACTAAGGGACTATCATGTAATGTGATAGATAGTGCATCGAGTGAGATGGGACTGAGACCCACATGAAGTTCTATCGTGGTGGCAACCTGTCCTATGTGATCGGAGATCCCGTGAATTAGGATGGTGAAACAAGCTATGGATAGACTGAGGGAAGAGACCCTTTTTAATAAAGGTCAATCTCTTGAGTAATGCACTTCTCTTCCTATCTGTATAGCAGGTTGGTAAATACCTCAATGTGATCCGAGTGGCTTAATGAGAAGCAAAGATGTCGACCTACAGGGCATCTTAAAGGAACACACCTATGTGAGTTCGATTGCTAGTCACAATCTATGAGATTTGGGTGATCTCTAGATACTCATGAATAGGCCAGGAGTATGACTTATATGCTCCAACCAGAGGGGATGCTACAGGCAACCTAGTATCAGTAAAGGAATCGAGTAAGCCTCACTTTGCACAAAACTGTTAATTTAAGGCATAGTCCATTGGTCAGTTGTAAATGAGTGTAAACTCCTTTTCTAGATGGATGTTCAACTTAACAGTCTCCATCGAAACACTGGTATATTAAACAAGCTCAGAACTGAAGACATTAATTATGGACTTCTGAAGTTTGGTGGGGATTGTTAGATTAATTTGGGCCAGGCCCATTATTTATTCTAATTAATCAAATAAACTTCAAAGGCCCACAATTATTGTTAAGTGGAAAAGTGATTAGTACCATATAGGAAATTCACTAAAAAGGTTATCAACTTAAATAGTGAGTCTTAGGACTCTCACATAGACAAGTTGAGAGGAAGAGCCGGGAGGCCACACGCGCGCGCCGCCGCCGCCGAGCCGAGCCGCCCGCGCGCGACGCGCCGTGGGCGTGGCCATGGCCTGGTTTTGTCGCTTGGCCCAACCGTTTGGCCTGGTTTTGTCGCTTGGCCCAACCGAAACCCTAGCCGCCGCAGCCAACTCCCAACGTCCAACCACCCTGTCCAGGTTCATTCCCCCGACAGGGCCTAACGGACAGATGGGGAACTGCGCGGCTATAATGAGGGGGGGCGCCCCTGTTCCGGTGCGCCAGACCTGACTCTTCCTCTTCCTCCTCTCCGCAACATCTGAGCGCTGAGCTGTTCGTTTGCATCTCCGACCGGAGTTCCCTGCGCGCATAGGGAGCTTCGGTAGCAGGCCTCCGGAACTTCCCCCGTCAAGCGTACCTGCACAGGTAGGCGGGGAATAAAGTTTTTGGGGAGCGCCGGCTTCCCGGTGCGACTGCTGCCCCGTCTGTATTTTCCTGTTCGGGGGCTTCTGCTTCCTGACGGGAGAGTCTCGTTCTACTGCTCCGACACCGCACCTGCAGGAGCTTCCCGTGCTACTGCTTCGACACCGCACCTGCAGGAGTCTCCCGGCGCGACCTCCTCGGAGCTTCCCGTGCCACTGTGCAGGAGTCTCCCGGCGCGACCTCCTCTGCAACATGGTGGACACGAGGAGGACTGGTGGCCGCACCAACACCAACGACGGAGAAGATGGTGGCTCACTGTCCGCGGGTACCGGCAGTCCCACCCTAGGGTATAAATCTAATCCCACTGTGCGCTATTGTTCATATGCTATTCTGTTAGCATTTTTAACGTACTTAGTTGCTGCACTGTTAAATACTATCTGTAGTAGTGGTGGTGTTATAGTATGGTTAGTGGTACTGTTACTATTGTTTAAGTTGTATTTATGGATTAATGTAAGTTGTAAATTGACCAAATGTTCAACATGCCCCGCAACGCTCGAGGAGCTCCAGCCAAATACATGTACACAGCTTAAAAAAGAGATGAAATACGCGTAAAGTGTGCACGTTTGGAGACTCATTTTTATGATGTCGATGTTCGGAGTCCCAAATAATCCCATATATGCAATCTTCTAGTCGAAAAAAAAGAAGAAAAATGCAATTTTCTCGACCGTGAGAGGGGGAGCGAGAGAGACAGAGAGCGCGCCACTTTAAAGCACCACCAGCCACCTCGCTCGTCTTCCACCGCCTCCTCCTGCACTAGTGCACTTCCACGGCCAGCCAGCTCCGGCGACCGAAACATATACTGATGGCTCTTTAGCAGGTTCCTCCGGTCCGATCCACCTCCAGCTTCCGGCGTACCAAGAAAGGACAGGTGGCAGAAACAGCGGGTCGATCAGCCTGACAGCCATTATGGGGGAAGCACAGGAGGGCTGCTCGGCCGGCTGCTCCTTCTCCCTCATGTGCCTGGAGGACGGCGCCGACCTCGACGCCGCCGCCGGCTCCGCGGAGAGCGCCGATGACGCCGGCAGGCTGGCCGCCTTTCTTTACAGCGACGCCGGGGAGGAGGACCAGGAGGAGTACATGGACCACCTCGTGTCCAAGGAGAGCAGCTTCTGCTGCTCCCCTTGCTCTTCCTCCTCGCCCTCGTCCTCGCCCTCGCCCGTCTTCTGCGACATCGCCGGCGCCGAGCCGTGCCTTTCGTCCACGGCATCACCCGACGACTGGTTCCGTTGCGCGCGCCGCGCCACCGTCGAGTGGATCTTTGAGGTGATCGTTGGTTGATCGATCGAGCCATCCGTCTTTAATAATCTTCCATTTCTCTGACCGCCGCCGGCCGGCGCCATTTGCAGAAGCGGGCTTACTTCGGCTTCTCCCACCGCACGGCGTACCTGGCCATCTCCTACATGGACCGCTTCTGCCTCCACCGCTGCATGGACGTGCGTCGTCCATCCATCCATCCCATCGATGATCGATTTCACTGACGACGACGCCGATTAACTGACGCGGCGGTACGGTGTGCGTGCAGAGGTCAGTGATGCCCTGGGCGGCGCGGCTGCTGGCGGTGGCGTGCGTGTCCCTGGCGGCCAAGATGGAGGAGTACCGCGCGCCGGCGCTGTCCGAGTTCCGTGCCGACGACGAGTACGACTTCAGCAGCGTCTGCATCCGGCGCATGGAGCTGCTGGTGCTGTCCACGCTGGGGTGGCGCATGGGCGACGTCACGCCGCTGGACTACCTCCCCTGCCTCTCCTCCAGGCTACCCCTAGATGGCGGCGGCGGCGGCGGCGGCCTCGTGGCCGCCAAGGCCGCCGCCCTCATCTTCTCCGCCGCGGAATGTAAGCCAATTGCTGCCCAACCGCATTGGCGTCCATCGCGTGCGCATGCCTGGGAATCTGACTATAATGCGTCCGTGTCCGTGCTCTGTTCTTGCAGCTGCGAGCGTGCTCGACTACCGGCCGTCCACCGTGGCCGTCGCCGCCGTCCTGGCGGCGGCCCACGGCGCCATGGCAAAGGAGGCGCTGGAGTCAAAGATGAGCAGCCTATCTCCGTCCTGCCTGCTCGACAAGGTCAGTGCACGCACGCACTCTGTATCCGACACGTCTTGAACTCATGAAACCTCACATCATTTGTGCAATTTCTCCCGGTGATCAATCAGGACGACGTGCACGCCTGCTACAGCACGATGCTGAGCGAGAGCTCGTCGGCGACGCCGAGCAAGCTGGCGGCCAAGAGACCGCCGCCACCCACCAGCTCCGGCTCGACGACTTTCTCATCCGTCGACGCGGCCTCCTCGTTGGAGGCCGCGGCGGACAGCAACAAGAGGTCGCGGCTGGAGCTGCCGGCCGTCGTCGGCGCATGAGAAGCACCGCCGGGACACGACCGTTTTTTTGCCGGTTGTCCTGTGCTGTGCCGACTGCCGAGGGCCGGGACCAATCTTCTTCACTTTTGTTGTCAAAAAAAAAAATCTTCTTCACTTCCAAAAAAGAATGTAGTTTTTTTTCTTCTTCCAGCTTTGACTTTTCAGTTGTTTGATTGATCACGCGCCGCGCGCACTGCTGGAGAAACGGTGACTAGCAGTGCCGAGGAAAAAGTCTCGAGCTTTCCTGAGGAGACGAGAGGAGAGCTCGAGAAAATCCCGAGCGCGACTGCGCGTGTGCCCACAACCACGACGCAGCACGGCAGCAGGCAGCACAAGGCGGTGAGCTCCACCACCACTACCACACGGGATGGGAAGCCCGAAGCCGCGCGCACCGCGCTGCAGCAGTAGGCCCGCCGTCGCCGGCCATTCTGCTGCTGCTGGCCGGCCGGGTGCTGGTGGTGGTAGCTGCAGCGTCGCAAGCGAGCGCCATGGCCCATGCCTGCCGAAAGTGGATGTGTACATGCCCTGTGCGTGAAGACGGTGACCGAGGGGTGGTTTCCTCCTCGCAGACCTGTACCGCGCTTTACCACGTGATTCTCTTGCTCTTTCTCGCTGCTGCTGCTGCTAGGTTGCTTGCTACTAGTACTTGTGGTGTTACTGCACTGTCTTGATCTGTAACGAGTTGTAACTGTAACCCTACATGGCTCTGAGAATTCAGACGCATTGGGTATCAGAATTCAGACTTGCCTTGCTTATGTAACGAGTCTGGTCACCGTCCTCTGCTACATCTGGGGTCTGAGCTACTAGGGGTCGATGGTGCTCCATGCTACTACAGCATCAGCTGGCAGTGCCGTCCAGCTCAGAACTCAGGACCTTTCTCGCATCCTCCTTTCGTTGAGCGGATGGCAGCCAGTATCCAAAGCGGCTTTTCTGCAACCTGGGTCTGCCATGTTTGGTTGATCAGTGATCATCATGCTGTTACATGCGATGGTTGGTCGCAATGCAACCTTCAGATGAACAGTGGAGCAGCAAGGCTTTTCAATGTACTTTCGGTATCTCTGGGGACGGCGCCCGCTCACGTGGGGGAAACAATGCAAAGAATGAACCCATCGTCCGCAGTGGATGATCAAGTTATTGTTGGGGAAAAATAGGGAATTCAAGCTGTTCTGCTAGGCTGTCTTTTCCTTTGCGAACTGTGGATATTCATTCATTAAGCCAAACAGGTTACAGGGCTTGGCAGCTCTAGTGTCTCTTTGAAAGTTGACATGTGCCAAGCGCATTGAACAGGACCATTCGCCATCCTCCCTCTAGGCGTCATCTCGATCCTTTCCATTCTTAAGGATGGGATTACTCTCTTGTTTTCACAAACACCAAATCTCCCAACCAACTCACTTTATTTCTATGCAATGTTGCACCCATCTTGATAGAGCATCATACTTGTTGTGGTCTTGTGCACATGGACCTTGAGTATCACCAAGGAAGGATTATCCGGAAGACAAAAATAGGGTAGGACTGGACCCAGGTTACCCTACATAAGCTACAAGGATCCAATTAGATATGCATCTAGATATAAGCCTCACCAGGCGACATCCTCTCAACCATGGACTTTCTATGGGGACATCATGCATCAACATTTGACAACAAGCGATGCAATCCACCAAGCATGATGTAAGCCTTCTCATGATGGACTAAACTTGTATAAATCTATGTCTTGTGTCATTATCAAGCATTAGATCTGGTGCATAGTCCCCTAATCATCATAGGGCATACCTGCATGAACATTATTGTTGGTACAAAACATCGATAATACCTATACTCAAGATTCAAATATAGAAGTTATTTGAACCGCTTGAGCTTCAATATATCTTCAAATGTGTCACTTCTCCAACTTTTCTCTTCATAAAATATGTAAATATGAAGGATCGAAACGGGTGACCAGAGGGGGGGTGAATGGTCGCGGAAGCCAAAAATAATTTCTAACCCTTCCCCTAAACACAAAACCTGATTAAATCACGTTTTTCAAATCTGGCCAGAACTCTATGTACCTAGTAAACCTGATGTGGACAAAAATCCGTAACTCCGATCGACCTAAAAATTTGTCAGATTAAACTAGATGAAATTACGAAACTAACCCAACTGGAATCACGTCAATCGGACTTACGGATCTTGAGATAAAAATAAAACAAGCAGACTATGTCAGATGCTGACGAGAATTGTAGAGAACCAATCGAGATGCACAAGATCAATCATTATAGATGAAAGATTAAATTGAGTAATTGAACTTACAAAAGTGCATCTAGCCTCCGCCCGAACATCCTCCCTCTCTTAATCGGAGAGATCAACAAAAACCTCTCACTAGAATTCAAACCCTAGGCTAGACCGGAGAGAGGAAAACTAAACCGGGGAACCCTGGGGCACGAGTACTGTTCACGGGTACTGTTCACGCGTGAATAGTAACTCGCCGAGAGTCCAAAACGTTCCGCACCCTTCTCAACCCTAGGTGCCACATATTTATATCTCCAAAGGGTGGCACGACCTATTTTCACATAACCCCCTACGCTAAATAAATCCAACGTAGGGGTGTAAATTCCAATTACGTCCTCCATGGCAAATTCCGCGATGTCCACGATCCCTCCATCTCCGCGATGTGATCCTCACGATGTCGCCGCACGACCATCCGAAATCGTATCGCGATCGCCATAATTTCCATCTTCGACCAACGCACGCCGCACGAGCGTCCCGGTACGATGCATGGCTTTGTGGCTCAACCAGCGAACCCCGGATTTTGTGGCATAATCCGGAAACCTCCCTCGACGTCCTCCCGCCATGTAGCCAGGTACAGTAGACGTACACCGCACGATCACCTGTCCCTCGAACGCAAGCCTCGATCCGCCCTTCTCCGCCCCCGCGGTTTTTCGACGCGGCATCCTATCTTCGTTCTTCACTCGTCGCCGCATGTACCTTGTCTCCACCTGTCACCTGCAACCACAACCTGCCAAGAGACACGTCACACGCACACCGTGTTGTCAATCGCTCATCACCAAGGTGCTAGCCCACTGGCATCTCAATCTCCCCCTTGATGAGTGCATTGACAACACCACACCGCACAAATTTATTCGTACTGAAAAAGAAAAATAAAAAGAAAGAAAAAGAAACGATCTTAATCCCCAAAGACATGGGCTAGCGAAAAAGCTAGGCTCGACACAATCAAGACAGAAATTCACTCTCCCCAAAGTGAATCAAAAGCCATATCAATCTCCCAAAAGCAATCTCAGCAGCAAAACTCACAAATTTCAGCAAAACTCCCCCTCAACCTCTCAAAACAAGCATGCCAAGTCTCAGCAAAAATGAATTCAAACTCCCCCTGCAAGAATGAACGAACTCCCCCTGCAATAATGAATTTGTGCGCTACTCACTCTCCCCCTTGTTGACAAAGCACTCCATCAAGATAAAATGCAAGGAACCAATTTAGAGAAAAGCATGTGAGAAAGCACAAGTTGAAGCTTCTGAGACATATGCCAAATACTTATAAAAGCTAACCAACAACACTAGCTATCCAGAGAAGGAACAATACAATGCCATGACCAATAAAAATTTAGAACTGAAATCTGTTTGAAAACTAATGTGCCAGGCAAAAACATGCACATTCCAAACTCAGTGCAAAGCTGAAGACAAAACATATAGCGAGCTCACACGACAGATACACAGCTTCAGTCAAAGTTCACTGCAACGCCCACAAATGCATTCACTTGTCATATTTAATTCTGACTTTTGTGAGCATGATAAGCAGGGATATGGGAAGCAAGAGTTGTGCCCAGCCAGTTTGTTTAATTTTGTTTATGAGCGAGAACCAGCAGGGACATGGGAAAAATAGAGTTGCGCCCATATTTAAATTTTCAGTAAGGCAAGCAGATCATGAGCTAAATAGCAGAGATATGGGAATTCAGAGTTTTTGCTCACAACCATACTATGCACTCCCGAGTTAAAACTTGTATTGTGAGTTACATTTGCAGTGAAAACCCATTAAAAGAAGCTGACTACCGAACCATGAGCAAGATATATGTCAAGTATTCAACAAGTCACTAGATCCAGAAAAGCAAGCATAGCCCAACATAATTTTTTAAGTATATATCTGTGCTGTTTTCAAAATAAAAATTGGTCAAGCAAAGCATTCAAACCTCTCCAAAAGCATCGATCGCAAACTAGCCAAAACAAGTATAAGGCATATGTAACTGAAGCAACTTACAATGGTACTAGAATGGGTAACACACCCCGAACTCACCACGCAAACATGCAAACGTGGTTTGATCGAGTGGTTTAGTCAGAATATCAGCAAGTTGCTGACTAGTATCAATGTATTTAAGCTTAATATCACCCTTCTCAGCATGATCCCTCAGAAAATGACGACGAACCTCAATGTGTTTCGTCTTAGAGTGAAGCACAGGATTCTTTGCAACACTTATAGCGCTAGTGCTGTCACACAAGAGAGGAACGCGAGAAAACGACAAACCAAAATCGCGAAGGGTAGCTATCATCCATAAAAGCTGAGAACAACAACTAGCAGCAGCAACATACTCAGCCTCTGTAGTAGATTGAGCAACATTAGATTGTTTTCTAGAGGACCAAGAAACAAGCGAAGAACCCAAAAATTGGCAAGTACCCGATATAGACTTTCTATCCAAACGACACCCAGCAAAATCAGCATCCGAATAACCACACAAACTGAGAGTTGAAGCAGCAGAGTACCAAAGGCCAAATGCAGGAGTAAATCGAAGATACCTCATTATGCGCTTCACCGCCTGACGGTGAGAAGTCCTGGGGGATGCCTGAAAACGAGCACACATACACACAGCAAAGTGTATATCTGGCCTCGTAGCAGTCAAGTACAGCAGCGATCCAATCATGCTTCGATATTCCTTCTGATCCATGGGCTCTCCGTCCTCATCAGCATCCAAAGCAGCGCTAGTCGGCATGGGCGTAGAAATTGGCTTCGCATCATCCATCGCAAACTTCTTCAGGACATCCTTCGTGTACTTTCCCTGATGCACAAATGTACCTTCCGAAGTTTGTTTTATTTGTAAGCCAAGAAAGAAATTCAGCTCGCCCATCATAGACATCTCAAATTCTTTACTCATCACATCTGCAAACTTTTTCACAAGAGCATGAGAGGAACCACCGAAAATGATATCATCCACATAAATCTGAACTATTAAAGTGTCATTTCCTTGCCTGAGGAGAAAAAGAGTTTTATCAACTGAACCCATTTTGAACCCGTTTTTAAGCAGAAAAGTTTTCAATCTAGCATACCAAGCACGAGGTGCTTGCTTCAAACCATATAAAGCCTTTTGCAACTTAAAAACACGATCAGGAAAATTGGGATGTTCAAAACCAGGCGGTTGTTTAACATAAACTTCTTCTTCTATAAAACCATTCAGAAAAGCACTTTTCACATCCATTTGATAAAGCTTATATCCACGTGAAGCAGCAAATGCAAGCAAAATACGAATGGCTTCTAAACGAGCAACAGGAGCAAAAGTTTCACCATAATCAATACCCTCTTTTTGAGAAAAGCCCTGAGCAACCAGCCTAGCTTTATTTCTAACAACATGACCATCTTCCCCTTGTTTGTTCTTAAAGACCCATTTAGTTCCAATTGGTTTACAAGAAGGAGGAGGATCAACCAAAACCCAAACCTGATTCCGTGCAAAATTTTCTAACTCCTCATGCATGGCATTGACCCAGTTAGAATCAGATAAAGCATGTCCAACATCTCGGGGTTCAAAAGAGGCAACAAAGGCAGTATGCGCAAAGACACAATAATTTTTATTTTTCATACCTCTGTTCCTTGTCGTGTGTTCATCCAAATTACCTATTATGTTCTTGGTAGGATGACGATTCTGAATGTGTCGTGGTGCTGTACGTTCTGAAATCGCCTCCCCCTCAACTGCAGCCGGTACATGATCAACAGCCGATGAAGCTGCAGGCTTTGCTATAGATGTACGTGTCGGCGATGGTCCATCCTCCAAAGTGGTGGAGGGCGCCTGCTCAGGCTGGGCGCCAGGCTCCCCCTGCATCGCAGGTTGGGCATCATCGTCATCGTCGTCATCACATCCATCTTCCTCTTTCTCATCCTCAAAAATATCCTGCCCGATCTCATCATCACCTGCACACTCAAAAGCAGAAGAAAAACAAGGCATTGTCTCGTCGAAGGTGACCTCACATGTCTCATCGATGCGGTTAGTATCAAGATTAAGCACACGGTACGCTCGCCCTTGCAAGGCATACCCCAAAAATAACCCATCGGAAGAACGCGATTCAAATTTATCCAAATTTCCCTTTTTCAATATAAAACACTTGTAGCCAAAAACTCGAAAGTGGAAAACTTTGGGAGGTCGACCAAATCTCAACTCATAAGATGTTTTTCCCAGAAAAGCTCTCAGAAAAATGCGATTAGCAACATAGCAAGCGGTGTTGATAGCCTCAGCCCAAAAACGTCTAGGAGTTTTATGTTCATCAAGCATTGTCCTAGCCATCTCAACAAGCGTACGATTTTTACGCTCAACAACACCGTTCTGGGGAGGAACGTAAGGTGAGGAAAACTGATGATCTAAACCTTGTTCTGAACAAAAAGCCTTCATGCGAGAATTCTTAAATTCCGTACCGTTGTCACTGCGAATTGCTCTAACGGCATTATTTGACAACTCATTTTTCAGCTTCAGAACAAGATCATGAACATATGAGAAAGCCTCATCCTTAGATTCCAAAAAGAACACCCATGAATATCGAGAAAAATCGTCCACAACGACGAGCACATACCACTTCCCACCAGCAGACCGAACACGGGCTGGACCAACAGTGTCCATATGTAACAGTTCACCCGGTCGTCTCGTCATCACCTGAGTCACAGGTGCATGAGAAGCAGCAACCATTTTTCCATGTTTGCAGGGAGCACAAATCAAATCCTTTTCAAACTTGAGTTTCGGTAAACCATCAATTAAATCCAATGAACTCAAACGACAAAGCAAATCAAAGCTCAAGTGGCCCAACCGACGATGCCACTTCCAAATCAGGGGGGAACCATGAGCAACTAAACAGCGAGTTTCACCAAAAGATTTAGAAAAATCAGCTTTAAAAATCCGTCTAAAAGGAGAAATCTTGCAAACAAGGTTACCAGCAGAATCAAGAACACGTGAATTTCCTTTCTTAAAACGAACCTCAAAATCATCCTCAAGAAGTTGCGAAACAGACAGCAAATTATAATGCAAATTCTTTACCAATGCGACGTCCTTTAACGTGTATTTATCTGTTACCTTGATGCAGCCATGCGCCATTACCTTACCTTGACTTTTATCCCCAAAAGTGATGTTTTCCTTTACGCTCGTGGGGGTGAGGCTGGAGAACCATTTATCATCTCCGGTCATGTGGCGCGAACAACCGGAGTCCATTATCCATATGTCCTCCTCGCCTCCAACCTGCAATCAACAACGAGAGCGAGGGTGAGCTAATGACTCAACACTGGGGTTAGGATAATGTAATGAAAACCAGTGCTGAGCCACTTGCTCAAAAGAAGCGTTAGCAAAATCAAAGCTCTCAAAAAAACGATGAGAACCACGAGGGGGAAAACGTGGTCTGTCATCCCGATGTTGTGCAAGAGCATGAGTACGTGAGCGAAAACCAGAAGAGCGAACAAATGGCTCACGTCTCAAAACAGGACGATCATGAGTACCACGTACAGGGTACTGCTCACATCTAAAAACACGACGATCATGAGTACCACGTGTGGGGTACTGCTCACGTCGTTCAGCACGCATCCTCCGATAACAGAACTCATAAAGATGACCATCATGACTGCAAAAATCACAATGATAAAGCTTGCGTGCAGGAGCGAAAGAAGCCTCAGCATTAGAACTAGAAGCAACAAAAACAGGCTTAGCAAAATGATCACAAGAAGAACCATTTGGCTTAGTATTTTGTACACCCTTGAAGTGTTTTGGCTTAGGCACCCAAACCTGCTTTTTAGGAGCAGATCTAGATGTCTCAACCAGCAACCCATCAGAGGTGACACCTGAACCCTTCCTAGGAGGTGGTCCAGTATATTTAGCCAAAGGTGGATTCTTCTCATCAACAGGCGGTCCACTTTTTTCACCAAAAACATGTTTCAAATCATAACCGGGACCAAAACGCTCACCCCGTTTAATTTGAGCAATAGCCATACCAATTTGAGGCTCACGAATAGAACACCAACCAAGAATAGTTCTCAAATGCTTATTTTCTTCTTCCAAATCAGCAAGTTTGGCCCTTAAATCATTATTTTCAACAACAAAATTAGGACAAGTTAGGCATGAAGGAAGAACCGGACAAGTGTGTTTTTCCAACTCAACAATATGTGATTTAGCAACATTTAATTCAGATCGTAAAGTTGGACAAATTAAACAAACCGGCAAATCAGGACAAGTGTGTTCTTCAAAATTTTTTACCCGACATAAAGCATTATCCTAGTCAACTTTCAGAAGCGGGCAAGAAACACAAGTACCAAGCAAATTCGACCTGAGAACGAAGTTCATTTAGTTCAGCATAAAGTTTATCTCGATCATCAACAATGGAAGAATACTTGGTTTGCAATTTAGAAAGCGAAATCATATGAATTGAGCATTCTTCACATTCATCAGGTTCAACAGGATTAGATGCAGCATTTTTGAGAGTAGCTAGTTCAGCACAAGTTTTATCATAATCAGTTTTAAGTTTAGCCAACACTTTATTTTGCTTATGAACAATTTTAGTTAAATTAGCTATTCTTTGTTCTGCAGAAGTATCTACCTCATCATCAGAAGTTTCATCGTTGCTGTCGGTTGATGCATCACCCTCCAAGGCCATAGTACATATCCCACCATTGATGCCGGTGTCAGTGATGAAGCAAAGTCCGTCTGTCTTCTTCTTGGGTGTCTCATCCTTGGAATCTGAATCGCTGGAGTCTGACGAGCCACCTGAAACATACTGTCCAAGAGAAGATAACAAAACATTTGCAGCCTTAGCGACTTGCTTGTCAGAGTATTTTTGTCCGCCTTTCTTCCATTGCTTATCCTTCTTCTTCTTCCTCTCCCTAAACTTCTCCTGGCGCCTGGAGGAGTTATTGCCCTGCTCAAAAGATCTCTGCTTGTTTGGGCAATCAGTAGCAAAGTGTCCTCGCTCACCACAGTTGAAGCAGCCATCTGAACGTCTTCTATTACGCCTGTTGTCATACACATGCTTAAACTTGTTGGAGAGCAGTACAAGCTGATCATCATCTAGCACCTCCAACTCCTCATCTGCAACATGACACAAAGAAGACAAAGCAAAACTAGAAACATTTGGATTAGCATTAGTGTTAGTCTTATTTGCAGAAACCAAAGCCATTGGAACGTCAGAAGAAGAAGCAGCTGTGGGATTTTTCAATTTACGCTTAGAAACAATTTCGATCTCTTTTGATTTGAGCTTACTGTAAAGCTCATCAGTGGTGAGAGTCTCATAACCTACAGATTCAACGATCGCCTCAACTTTCATATCCCATTCATCATTAAGTGAATGTAATAATCTGAGAGCCCTAGCATGATCATCATAAGGCATATTGCTATTCATGGCCTTCATCTTATTAACAATCACTTGAAAACGTGCAAACATGTCATCAATAGACTCACTAGGCAATTGGCAAAAAGCATCAAACTCTTTTCGGTGAATCTCAAATTTTCGGTTTTTCACAGTGTTTGAGCCTTCATAATATTTTCTAAGTTTCTCCCAGATCTGATAAGCGAGATCTTCACTAGAAACCCGATCATATTCAGTTTTACAAATAGAAGCTTGTAAAATAGCAACAGCGCGATGATTTGTTTCAAGAAGCCCGATCTCAGCGGCGTCAGTCGGTTCCTCAGCTGAAATCACATATGTGGCATTTTGTGTGATTTTCCATAGCTTCAGCGACTTGCCTTTGAGATAGTTGGTCATACGTGCCTTCCAGTAATCATAATCAGTCCCATCAAAAAACGGAGCGCGAACATCAAACTTTTCATTGGTCGCCATAGCTTTCAGCACCGATTAAGGTATAGAAAACCGAAACCGGCTCTGATACCAATTGAAGGATCGAAACGGGCGACCAGAGGGGGGGGTGAATGGTCGCGGAAGCCAAAAATAATTTCTAACCCTTCCCCTAAACACAAAACCTGATTAAATCACGTTTTTCAAATCTGGCCAGAACTCTATGTACCTAGTAAACCTGATGTGGACGAAAATCCGTAACTCCGATCGACCTAAAAATTTGTCAGATTAAACTAGATGAAATTATGAAACTAACCCAACTGGAATCACGTCAATCGGACTTACGGATCTTGAGATAAAAATAAAACAAGCAGACTATATCAGATGCTGACGAGAATTGTAGAGAACCAATCGAGATGCACAAGATCAATCATTATAGATGAAAGATTAAATTGAGTAATTGAACTTACAAAAGTGCATCTAGCCTCCGCCCGAACATCCTCTCTCTCTTAATCGGAGAGATCAACAAAAACCTCTCACTAGAATTCAAACCCTAGGCTAGACCGGAGAGAGGAAAACTGAACCGGGGAACCCTGGGGCACGAGTACTGTTCACGGGTACTGTTCACGCGTGAATAGTAACTCGCCGAGAGTCCAAAACGTTCCGCACCCTTCTCAACCCTAGGTGCCACATATTTATATCTCCAAAGGGTGGCACGACCTATTTTCACATAACCCCCTACGCTAAATAAATCCAACGTAGGGGCGTAAATTCCAATTACGTCCTCCATGGCAAATTCCGCGATGTCCACGATCCCTCCATCTCCGCGATGTGATCCTCACGATGTCGCCGCACGACCATCCGAAATCGTATCGCGATCGCCAGAATTTCCATCTTCGGCCAACGCACGCCGCACGAGCGTCCCGGTACGATGCATGGCTTTGTGGCTCAACCAGCGAACCCCGGATTTTGTGGCATAATCCGGAAACCTCCCTCGACGTCCTCCCGCCATGTAGCCAGGTACAGTAGACGTACACCGCACGATCACCTGTCCCTCGAACGCAAGCCTCGATCCGCCCTTCTCCGCCCCCGCGGTTTTTCGACGCGGCATCCTATCTTCGTTCTTCACTCGTCGCCGCATGTACCTTGTCTCCACCTGTCACCTGCAACCACAACCTGCCAAGAGACACGTCCACACGCACACCGTGTTGTCAATCGCTCATCACCAAGGTGCTAGCCCACTGGCATCTCAAAATACTTCTTCTTTTCGAGCACTTCCTCTTTGAGCTAGTGACTTGGGGATCTTCAGCGCATTTGATCAATACCCATATTCAAGTCTTAAGTCACCTTAAGTCCTCATGATTCAACGAAGATTGATGTTTAGCCACGTACTTGTCCCTACTCACAAATTAGATCATCCACCCACACCATCCTAACACTTCTTGTTTTCTGTTGTGTAGATCCTTGAGCGGTGTTTGGACTTGTCCAATGCATTGTCCTTTGCATCAAAGTTATTGCTAACCCTTCACCATTTTTGCCATCTTGAATCTGGGTTAGCCTTGCTATCACAATTAGGTCCACATTGAATACCGTTTCTTCATTGATTTGAATTTGGCTTCACTTTACTTTATGTAACAACAATCATGTTACCAAGTCAACTCACCCAAAATATATTCCTTCATGTTCAAACCCCTTGGCCATGCATATTTCCTCAAATATTGCAATATAAACAAGTATTGATGCACTTTTCAATTTCTCTCTTGTTTTGTACAACAGTGCAAGCAAATAATCATTAAGACCATTCCGTACAATTTTAACCTTGCATCTACTTTTTTCCATGTCATCTCTTCCGTTTATGCATTTTCAAGGGACATTTTCTTGTTTTCACACTATTTGAGACCACTAGGTCTCCATAAATTACCCGCTCATACACTTGTTCATTATTCATTCACAATGTCTTCATGGACTAATTAACTGCTCATACACTTGTTAAAATTGTTATTTCCTCATATCAGATCCCTAGATGTAGTTCTAGATTGGCATGTTACTTCATTGACTCAGGCAATGTCGGGCATGCCATTCCTGATCAAATCTTACACTAACTACAATCATGTTAACTTCAGTCCCACGGGCGGTCGACACTCAACCTAAATAACTGATTTGACATGGTCACTATTCACTACTATGTTGTTCCCAAAATCATGCAATTTTAGGTTTGATAGAAGTCAAACTACCTTAAATTTTACTAAGTTTATAAAAATAGTATCGGCATTTATGACTCTAACTAGTAACTAGGTATATAATGAAGATGTGTTCCATAATTAATCTAATGATACTTATTTTGTATAATAAATATCAGTACTTTTTGTATAAATTTGGTTAAAGTTAAGATGGTTTGACTTACAACAAAGATAGGACTGCATTCTTTTTGAGGAGGATGGAGTAAATTTCAAAATAACCATCGCAATCCAAGGTACGTTTTTAAAATATGAAGGTGGATGGTGATGGTGTAGAACAAATTCATTTTTGATGTCCCGTGCAGCAGCGGCGGATCCAGGAAATATTTTAGGGGGGACTGAACAGCACTGCTGCTCGATCTTAAGTCTCAGCCCCCTACACTGTAGAACTTTGCCTAAAAATTCATAGGGACTCTATAGTAATTTGCACTGATTCGGTTTGGGTAGGGGGGCTTGAGCCCCCCCCCCCCCCCCCCCCCCCCCGCCCCACCGCTGGATCCGCCCCTGCCGTGCAGGATGTGGAACTAGGATGCAGGCGTCGTGGGACACCAGCCCAGCAATGCTAGACAAGAGGAGCTAGCCAACCCCTACACCTCCTCTTATCCGCCTTCACACCACAAAATGCGACCCTCGAATCATCGGTCCCTTTTTTTTTTGCGAGGATTCATCAGTCCCTTGAATAGTGAGTTGATGGTGTTGTTGGCAACTAAAATTGGCACATATACCTGATACCTGGCAACGTCCGTTTGCAAGCTAGATATGATGTGCTCACATGACGTCGTGTTTTAATGTCAATAGGTACTATGTTAGAATAGAAGCAAATGGAATAGAGCAAAGATAAGCAATTTTAATTAGGTCTGGCCTCAAGTTGATCTATGAAATTATGACGAATATATATCCTAAAATTACTTGATCATGTAGTAGCAAAGTTTGATGGACTAATTACAAAGTTCAAAAAAGAAGACTAGTTAGCTCTAAACTTTGTGCTAGAAAACTTTTTTTTTAGCGAACATGGCTTAGCAGTTAGCACCACTCTCTCCGTTCATAAGGATGTAATTCTCTCTTTTTTAAAGTCAAACGATTTGAAGTTTTACAAAAGTTATATAAAAAGGTACTAACATTTATGATATATACAAAACAAGTACCAAAATTAATTGTAATATATTCACAATAAACCTAGCTAGAGAAGTAATGTTAATACTGTTCACTGTAAACTTGACCAAAGTTAAGCTACTTTAACTTACATAAATCCTATAGTTGCATTCTATTGTGGATGGGGAATTATATATTTCATTAAGAGGATAATAGAAAACTAACCCTTACACTTAACATCGTAAAAATCAAAGGTATTGTACTTTTTTTTGTGCAAGGAAAAGGTATCGTACTATATGGCTTTGGAACGCCAATAAGTGGCCGACAATGGTACGTTTTGATGATTTTGGTGTATCTGGACACCTCATAAAACCTTATTCTGTTTCTTAAAAAGGACGGGAGGAAAGAAAAGATACCGCGGCCAATGCTCAAACAAAAGAGTAAGGGCCGGTTTGGATGCCAAAATTTTTGGCAAACGCTACTGTAGCGTTTCGTTGTTATTTGGTAATTAGTGTCCAATCATAATTTAATTAGGCTTAAAAGATTCGTCTCGTGGATTTCGTCTAAACTGTGTAATTAGTTTTATTTTTTATTTATATTTAATGCTTCATGCATGCGTCTAAAGATTCGATGTGACGGAGAATCTTAAAAAAATTGGCATTTTGGGGTGCAACTAAACAGGGCCTAACTAACATATAAGTACTGTACAACCTTAATCTGATCGAGTGAACACTGACGGCGTGCATTATTTAACTACATACTCAAAGGACACCAAATACTACATCTAAAAGTTACAAGTGGAATATACTATTGTCTGTTCTGAATCTGAATTAGGATTGATTATGAGAGATAGATATGGTGATCGGAAGGAACAATAGTTTAAGCAAAAAGACAATTATATAATATGTAGCTGCTCAGTCACCAATGCAGTGGGGGGAAAAAAACAACCTTGGAGACACGGTTTGGTGAAACTTGCTAACCCAGAGGAGAGTGAGGTGGGTTAAAACAATACCCTGGCTTTTCTGCATATGACTTCTATCTACTACATCCAATACTGTAACTAGTGCCACTTTAGAAACTAAACAATTCAAATTTATATAAAAACACACTAGTACTACTCCTATGCTGCATGTCTCTCTGAGCGTGCAAGTGTGAATCTGCCGAGCAGGATGAAAGAAAACGCGAGTCTATATACAGCTGTAGGTCAAAGGCCTGAAGTCTGAAGTCTCAACTGAAAGCCTGAACAAAGGATAGCTTGCGTTGCCGCTGCGTGCATCAGCAGCAGGGTATGGCCGTATGGATGGATGGCCCGTGCATCAAGCGCACACCCACACACTGCACTGCACTGCACAGGCAGCTGGCACTGGCAAGGGATTTTGGTGAGCACTGAGCAGCGGACATTATTATCCGTAGAATTCTCAATTCTGGTCTGGAGGGAGTGAAGGACAAGGGAGAGGCACAGCCAAGAAATTAAAAATACAGAGGCCACGTCCTAGAAGTACACCACACGCCGACTCTGCACACAAAAGTACAGCATGGCATGCCATGCAATAACCCTCTGACGAGAGACGACTGACATGGTCAAGGAATCATTGGTGTCCTTTGCTCAAAGACAACAATTTCTCTTCTGAGTGACGGTCGCTCTGCCTCTGCGTGCTTGCATTGTCGATATAATTCACGTCGTACCACTGGGCGGTGGGCATTAATACTACCACTCTGCAGACCTTATGGTTGAATCAGTAGACTATATGATGATGATTATCACATCCTCTTCTCTGTTTCTACCTTTTGTGTTCTAAATCGACCTGCACAATAAGGTTGAGTCAAATAAGGAACCGCACAGAGGAGTAGTGTATATGAAGTGTTTCTCTTCTTCTTTTGATATTATGATCTTTTTGGCTTTTGGGGACTTCAAGTTCAACTGAGCTGGCTGGGCCTGATTAATCGGTTGCTGTACTTGGTAGGCTAGCTAGTCAACCACACAATCCATCCACTCGCCCGGACGATACCTAGGCCCGGTTGAGTTGTCGAAAATTTTGGCAAAATGACACTGTAGTATTTCGTTGTTATTTAACAATTAATATCCAATCATAGTCTAATTAGACTTAAAAGATTCATCTCATGGATTTTGTCTAAACTGTGTAATTAGTTTTGTTTTTTATTTATATTTAATGCTTTATACATGCGTACGTACTTAGCGGTGGCAGCAGCTTTTGTTGTTGTTGCTGCTGCTCGCGTCATCTGTCTCCACCACTCCCCCATCGATCGGCCTCTGCTGGACTGCTGCTCTGCACTGCACTGCACTGCACTGCCTTGTGAGTCTGGCAGTCTGCACAGTAACAGAGATGCTGGCTGGCTGGCTGGCTATTTGGTCCTTGCAAGCTTCGTGGCCCCGTTCGGCTTAACCGTATTTTTGGTTTTTTTTCCCAGTCAAAACAGTATTTTCTCCGTACCATCATTCAGCTAGAACAGGGTTGTGTTTTTCAGTATTAGTATTTTTTTCTCGTAACAACTCAGAACAGTATTGCCAAAGTTCAGCCGGCCGAACGGATGCTGCTGCTGCTGCTACCTTCGATCGGTTTCTGCATGCAACGCGTTGGTAGCGGTAGCAGTAGCCAGTAGTAGTAGGTGAGACTGGTTCTGGTTCGAGGATCAAACGCCGTGGCTCACGGGGATGAAATGGAATGGAAGGAAGGATCACCGGCGTCCGGGTCGAACAGATTGTGCTGCCTGTTGCGTTGGATTCTCTCATCTCAATTCTGTTCTGCCAGCGGCACTGACTGGCACCGGTAGTGGATAGCACTGTATAGACCATGGAGCGAGTCAGCGAGGGATGGAACAGAAGAATGACCCACAGGCCACGGTCCACTGACCAGATTCTCGGACGGACGACTGCTGACTCCCTATCATCGATGAATGTTTGACATACATATGCATAGAGTATTAAATATAGACTAAAAATAATTAATTATATAATTTGTGATTAATTTACGAGACGAATCTTTTAAACTTAATTAGTCTATGATTTAACAATGTGGTGCTATATTAACACATGTGCTAATGTCAGATTAATTAGACTTGATAAATTCATCTCGCAGATTAATGACGGATTCTATAATTTGTTTTTTTATTAGTATCCAAACACCCCATACAACACCCTCGTATAACACCCGACATAACATCTCAAAACTTTACACCCTAAATTTAAACAAGGCCTCAATCAAATCAGTTGATCAGGACACCCGGCCCGCACTCGTAAGGAGATTGCAGTCGATGGATTTAATGCGAATAAATATACGGGACCGAAACCAACCAATCAGTCACCGTACAAATTCAATCCTTCATTATCGAGATGAAGAAGAAAAGTAGTCTTATATTCTCGTGGCTGTCAGGTTCGAATAAGAGGTATTACAAGGGCTGAAAGATATCAAATGACGATTATGGCATGCACATTAGCGCCGACTTGTAGTTGTAGGTGGTGTAATTCAGAGACAACTTAGCAGACAACATGTAAAATGAGTTGTGTTTTAAGTTGTCTCATATATAACAAATTCAAAAAAAAATCCTTAGTTTGTGCATAGAACAAAGTTCATTTGTGAGTTTCTATTTATGTCAACAACTTGCAGCCTGTTCGGGAGGCCGTATCGTATCGTGGATTATTTACTGCTGACTGGTTTGGTGTGAGAGAAAAACACTGTTCCCGGCTGGAAATTTACGATCGTTTACGAGCAAGCGAACAGGCTTGTACGATGATCTATGGCCATGGGTTACTTCGGTAGTCTCAAACTTTTGCTTATGAGATACTTGTTTTGCCAGGCAACTTTTTCTCTCGACCCCTCCTCTTTTCTCCAAATCATAAAAAAAATCCTACATGATACTGAACTAGACGGACCTATGATACTTTTTATTGTGTCAATGACTCAAAATGTTTGTCCTAAATTGTAGCGTAGGAGGGGTACACTAGCTCTTCAAAATAGTGAAAATCTTTTGTGGCAAAGAAATAAGGCAACTATCACCTACTCTTAGTTGTCCAAATCTTTTGCATGTACAAAATCATCTTCTTCCACCCTTTAATTTTGCCACTTCATTTCTTCCCACTTTGGTTGCTCCATAGTGAACTTGTCTTCATCTCAGTTCTTGACGGTCAACATGAGTGTCCACCTCCTCCACCGATCATCACACATGTCACCATTGTCTCCTTATCTCTCCCATTCCCTAGGACAGGGGCCATCGCATCGCCCCTCGTGCTGGGACGCTCACAACCGAGCTCCCCGCCACCCTCCGCAACCTCCTCCCTCAACCCTTAGCTTCCTCATTCGTCTCTTCTATGGTAAGCCCATCCACGGGTGTCGGAGTGGCTTCACCTCAATCCCTAGGTGGACGCGGAGGACTCTGAGGGGGAATCTCACTGTCATTCACCGAGGTGGTTCCTGGCAAGGGAAAGCAGGTTGCCTTCGCTTCGTCCCCACCAAGGTTGCATCAGCTAGGCCAGGTGGATGCTCACAGGTGATCGGCAAACAGGTGCCTCCTGTTAGGCCTCAAGCTCATCTCAAGTTCGAGATTGCGGGTGGTGGATTCCCCACCGCCAGGGATGGCTGGGTGGAGCTCATCGGCAGCAAGAAGAAGCGCAAGCTTGGCCGCGAGCCGAGTCCGGTGCCCTTGGCTTTGGTGGGACGGTGTTCTAATTACTTTTGCTACGGACCAAATCACCACTGCTTTGCACAACCAGCATGATCGGCTATGATTTTTAGGTTGCGGGTTTAGGCGTGCAGTTGTATGCTGTTATAGAAATAGTAGGAACCTATTTGTTGTTTGCAGACACAATGCAGCTACAAAAATCTGCAACCAGCATGCCAAGTTAGCATTGATACCACTTGTAACGGCGGGTATCCGCCAGCGTCGCGTGTGTGTTCCCTGCGTGCGCCGCAACGGTGGCTGGTTGCCACTCTCCTGGTTCGGATGTCATGCAGGTGTGTTCACTAGGGGCCCGTTTAGTTTGCAAAATTTTTGGCGAAATGGTACTATAGTATTTTCGTTGTTATTTGGCAATTAGTATCCAATCATAGTCTAATTAGGCTTAAAAGATTCGTCTCGTGAATTTCGTCTAAACTGTGTAATTAGTTTTATTTTTTATTTATATTTAATGCTTCATGCATGCGTCCAAAGATTCGATGTGACGGAAAATCTTAAAAATTTTTGCAAAACGAAGTAAAACTAAACGGTACCTAGGTGTTGAATTTCTTTGCCAAAAATTTATACGCCTCCGTTGCCTATGTCATCTCGGGTTGGTTCCTCGATCGAGGTGATGTTGTTCCAGGGTGTACCTTTGCATGGTCCCCCACTCAGTGGAAATATGCTGCAAAGGCAGGCCGGCCCTGAGGGCGGGCGGACGGGGCAGTCGCCCTGGGCCCCAATTTCCTGGGGCCCCATCCCAGGTATATATACTGTATATTGCGTGGTTAAGAGGCTAAGAGCTTTAAGCAGCGAATAGTTTCCATCGTCGCTACCTGCAGGTATGCTGCCTCTCGCTGCAACTGCAACAACCTGACGATTCTCATGCGAGCTATTTTTGTGAAGTCGTTTGGTTACTGCAGATAAGCGCGGTGGGTCCTGATGGCTCCAACATATAATTTAGGCTCAGTTATTATATATATAATATTATATATATTATTATTCTTTATTAGAGATAGCACATTACGTTGCATTTCATGTAACTCGCTGCTAACTTGCTTTCTTCATCTTCTTCTATTAAACCAAAATTTACTTTACTGCAATTTGCTAGCTTCCTTCACTATCTTCTTGCATCTTCAAAGCGCACATGATTATGCATGCACCCGTACAGTAAAATCTTAACCTGCTTCTTTTATTTCTTTTTTAAATATTTTGTACAAAATCTAGTCAAACGGAAAAAATAAAAAATGAGTATGAGTAGATGAATTAATACAATCACACAGAGAGATTTATAAAGAAGTTTTTTAAGAGTAATTCAAGCGCTTCAAGAGATCCAAACAAGATGGTGATATGGTTGTCAAGGAACCAGAGTATACCATCATTATAGTGACAGAAAATTTGAAGGTATATATATATATATATATATATATATATATATATATATAGGGAGAGGCTATTCAGTAGCCGGCTACAAAATAAGTTATTCTGTAGCCACCTCCATTTACTATAATTTTATATACTAATTTACCATAATGTCAATACATATTTACGATAGTTGGGTTACTATAACACATGGGGATATTTACCATAACGTTATATTAAACCACTTAGTAAGGAGTTACTATAATCTCGTAAATTAACATAGTAATTATCATAACTCAAAGTGGCTACAGAATAAGTTATTCTGTAGCCAGCTACAGGATAGTAGTTATATATATATATATATATATATATGTGTGTGTGTGTTGTTTCTTTGAATATCGCTTTTGTATATGTAGCTAAGCGTTTATCATTAACTATTTTATACATATAAGTGTTTAAGCATGTGTATATAAGGGCCCCCTAGATTTTGGTTTTGCTCCGGGCCCCTAAAAACTCAGGGCCGGCCGTGGCGACGTTGCTAGCCCTTGTTGCTACTGTTGGAAGCTCTAGGCCACAGGTCTCTCGGAGCATCTCGATCTACTTTGCCACGCCAACTGATGAATATCACGATAAGCTTTTCACGTGAAATATACGCTAAGGACTCATCTAGTTTCTCCCTCTAAAATCTACTCTTTTATCTCATGATTGATACATGCATGGAGTATTAAATATAGACAAAAATAATTAATTGCACAGTTTACGACTAATTTGCGAGACGAATCTTTTAAGCCTAATTAGTCCATGATTTGACAATGTGGTGCTACAGTAACACGTGCGCTGATGACGGATTACTTAGGCTTAATAAATTCGTCTCGCGGATTACTGATGGATTTTATAATTTATTTTTTTATTAGTATTCAAACACCCCATACAACACCCCAAACTTTACGCCCTGAATTTAAGCCGGGCCTGAGATCACGCCCAACGCAGTGGCCTCGGTTGTGACTTCACAGGTCCAGCTACGTTCAAATGCCACCATGTGCATATATTAGGTGCTCCGCAGTTACCAGTGTAGCTTATAGAGGCTACTATTGCCTGAGGAGAGAGAACGTGAGGACCTCAGGTTGAAAGCAATGGATGCGAGAGTGAAACCGGCAAAAGAAAGCATACTTCATCCGTCACAAAATAAGTGCACATCTCATACTTCGAGGAGTCAATAAATTCTAAGTTTGACCAAGTATATACACAAAAGTAATGTTCTTGATACCAAATAAACATTATTAGATGATTTACATTATATATTTTTATAGTAAACATATTCAAAGATACAAATATTAATAGTATTTTCTAAAAATCTAGTCAAACTTGAGAATTTTTTATTTCTCCATGCTTATTTTTGGGATGGAGGGACTATTATCTTGGGACCACAAAGGAAAAGTGTTGTAACTTGCAAAAGGTGAAGAGTAGTCCTGGATATCCATTTCTACTTGTGGGAATCTTTTTGCATGAGTCTCACACCGCTATGTGCCCGCGTTGAGCACGGCCTACACCCCTCCTGCATACTTCAGCGTGGCACACCTCGCCATACCAATACGTCCCGTAGGAGCTAATATTTCAGGATTTAACAGCTTTGGATTTTTAGTGGTAGGCAATTTTTCAGTCGACAGCAAGGTGTTTACGGTGACTACGTCAATCTCAAAAATTTGTTAGCCCAGTCTTTGAAGGTGTTCACAGGTTTAGAGTTTACGTGCGTGTGTTTATTGAGGTAAGTGTACGTGCGTTGTTAGCGTCAGCGTTGTACCATGTAATTAAAAAATATGTACGGTGTAGTATGTGCCCTGTTACGGCCAAAAGATTGGACAAATTCGGATAGGTTTATTTTTAATAATAAATTATAATTTGAAAAGATAAAAAATAGAGAAATGGCACTGGGTCTCGGCCCGCCTCTCCTGGCCTTCTATGAGGAAGCCCGGATCTGTGTTCACGTTTGTCGCTGGCCTCGTAGCCCATCACAAACACGTGGGCTCATCACAAGCACGCGGTCGATCTTTACGGACAGCACCGCCTCGTAGCCCATCACGAACAGCCCACTGGCACTACAGCCCGAAAGAGCCCAAACCCACCACGTGCTCTTCCCCCTCTAGTCCTCGTCGATCCCGCGCACCATTTCGAAACCCCACCACGAAATCCCCATCGTCCCCGCCCAATGCCGCCCGCGCGCCGCCGCCCCCGCCGTGGCGCGACCCCCGCCGGCGGCGGCGACAACTCCGTCCCTTCCTCCGCCGCCGACCTCCTCGCGATTGCCGCCACGCTCATCCCGGCCGCCGCCACCGCCGCACTCAAAGCCCCGCCCCAACTCAAGCAGCTCGTGCACTCCCTCCCCGTCTCCCACCCGCTCCTCCTCTCCCTCCCGCAGGCACTCGCCCTAGCCCTCGCTCCCCCCTCCGACCCCGACGCCGGCTCCACTTCCGACGCGCCCCCGCCCCCACCCACTCCTCCGCGCCCCGCCTCCGTCCTCCTCCACCTGCTCGTCACACACCCCACCCACCCGCCACGATGGGACGACCTCATCTGCCCGCTCGCGCTGCTCCACGCCCGCCTCGCGCTCCTCGCCAACGCCGACCCGCCGGTCGCGGCCCTCGCCGCCTCCTGCTTCGAGCTCGCCTGGCGCGCCGACGCGCCGGGACGCGAAGCCCTCGTCGCGCAGACGCTGCCCTACCTCGTCGCCCTGGCGCTCACCTCCGGCTCCAGCGCCAGGCCGGTCCTCCGCCGCCTCTTCGCGTTCCGCGACGCGCTGCCGCTGCTCGACTACGACGACGACCAGAGCATCTCCGACTTCAAGATGCTCCTGCTGCGCTGCTTCGCCTCGCCGCTCTTTCTCAAGGCCGAGGAAGGGAGGAAGTTCCTCGCGCTCGTGCTCGGAGTCAGCGAAGGGATCGCCAGGGAGGGGCTGGAGCTCATCAGGGCGCAGGTGGGGTTGACGGGGGGCAAGCGCGCCGCGGTGGTAGCCTACGGGGAGGTCATCTTCAGGGCGTGGAAGGACGGTGGCTGGGTCCGTGGGGAGGTCGGCGAGGCGTTCCTGCAAGGGATGGTGGAGGGCGCCGTACACGCCGGGAGCAAGGAGGTGGCCAAGGCGGCCAGAAAGATCCTGTCGCCTTTCGTCGAGCAGAGAGCGGTTGCTGGGGTTGAAAAGTTGGTGTTCCGGCTTGCCGAACCTGTGCTGTTCCGTTCTTTGCAGGTATATATCTTGCCTTGTCTTTTGTCTTGTGGTGGTGGGCAGTGTGTGTGACTACTAGTAATTCCAGCAGGAATGGGATAAAACTGTCAGATAATAGAAACACTGAATGGAATTGCTTACTGTGTCGATTATATGTTATTACCCTTCAATTGAATTTAGGCAGAATATTAATAGGATGTGAAGTTTTGACATAATGTTTTCACATACTAGCCTGCTCTGAAGAATACTGAAGTAACCTATGACATAACACGTCCCATAGTTTACTGAACATTGCTGATGCTTAACTTCCATATATAAACATGGTTGACCACAACAGAGTTCTTAAAGGCACTATGTGCTAGTCTGATAGCAGGGTGGCATCTAGTGCCTAATCGCGTTCCTAGGAAAGCTAGGTGTTGCTGTTTTAAGATGCCTAATCACATGCTCCATTCGTTTTATCACATTTTGTTATGTTCCTGACTTCACGCATTAAGAAGCTGAGAACTCATTCTTTATTATGATAAGCATTAAGGAGCTGAGAAATCATTCTTTACTATGATTAGGTTTATTAAGAAATGTAGGATATTATTGGTTACTATGGTACACTACATGCTCCATTCGTTTTATCACATTTTGTTATGTTCCTGACTTCATGCATTAAGAAGCTGAGAACTCATTCTTTACTATGATACGCATTAAGGAGCTGAGAAATCATTCTTTACTATGATTAGGTTTATTAAGAAATGTAGGATATTATTGGTTACTATGGTACACTAATACTCTGTAGTGTATTATATTCCTCTCATGTCCCCAATAAATCATGAAATGTCAATGCCATGAAAAACTCGATAAGCTTAAGTTGAATTCAACTTGATTGTTAAAAACTGGACTAATTATTTGTTTAGTTTTCTGCTTTACAGTTCATCATTGAGCATATATTATGTTATATTAATGATAATATCTGGCTATTTACATTTAGCCAGATTTCTTTGCCTTATCTGAACTGGATACTGCTTGGCAGGTCGCAAACTCCAATGTGCGCCATAATGCTTTACATCTTCTATTAGATTTGTTTCCCCTTGAAGATCCAGATGTGACAAAGGATGTTAATGATCCTCTTCTAGAGAAGCAGTTCTTCTTGATAGACAAGCTCCTCATGGATGAATACCCAGAAATAAGAGCAGTTGCAGTTGAAGGAATCTGTCGTATTCTTAACCAATATTGGGAAGTTGTCCCTGCCCCCACTATTTCAAAATTTCTGAGTAAAATTGTTGACGACATGTCCAAGGATTCTTGCAATGAGGTTCGGCTATCAACACTTAATGGTCTCATATACTTGCTTGACAATCCACAAAGTCATGACATACTGAAAGTTCTACTTCCAAGATTAAGCGATATGATCTCAGATACTGCTATGTCTATCAGAGCTGCTGCTGTTGATCTTCTTTTAGCTATTCGTGATCTTCGATCATTCCAATACAATAAGGTATGGTACTTTTTACAAACTATGCTACGAACTTAAATAACCTAAAGATCTATAATTTGTTCCCTTCGAGCATATTAGAGTGTTCTTTTTATATCTTCAAGAAGGCTGTTTATATTCCCTTCTCTGTTGCAGGTTGTTGGTCTGGGTACTTTATTGTCTTCACTTGCAAATGATCATCCCCGCATTGCTCAAAAAATTACAAAGCTCCTCGTTCCTTCTTATTTTCCATCAAAGTTGAGCCCAAAAGAAGCATGTGCTCGCTGCATTGCACTAATCAAGAGGTCACCAACAGCTGGGGCAAGATTTTGTGAATTTGCTCTGTCTGAAGGGTCATCCCCAAGGTCTATTGTTGATCTAGTCAAATATTCAATTACTCTCGCATTATCACAATCAGGATGTAACTCAGATCAGATTGATGGCCTTATTATTGCTTCAGTCAATCTTATAAAAAGCTTATCCGACGAGCGCTCTAGTTTGGCTGCTTTGCGAGAATTCTTTGCAAATGCGAAGTTAAGGTTGGTCCTTCAAATTGCTGTTTCTGAGGGTGCTCGGGCTGCCCTTCTTAGTATAGCTCCAGTTGTTTTACCTGATGATCTATCTGTGCTGCATGAGGAATGCATGGATATAGTTGTGAATGCTGCTAGGATTTCAAAGCAAGAAGAATATCAGGAAACAGTGCTGGAAGCACATAAGTTGATAGTTTTGGGTGACTGGTCTGATGAGTTGTTTGAAGCCTTGACTAATACTCTGCAATCTAAAGCCTCTGATTTTGCTGAGATCTATGGAGTTGAACCTCCTCCATGCCCTGTTGCATCTTCAAGGAGGAAGAAAGGCAAGGCACTTAAGAAAATACCGGTACGTGACAGTGTTGTTGGAAAGGGGTCATCCAAATCAAAAGTCAGTAATGAAGAGCTTGCTGTTGCAGCGGGGGCAGCATGGCAGATCAATGAAATAGTAAAATCTAAAGACTTGAGAGATGCCTTTCTTCAATCTTCTTATTCAGAGATTGCATTGTCTTCCCTGAAGGTCATTTCTCAAGTGTTCGTTGAGCAGTGCCTATATTTGGACTCTTTAGACCTTGCACCTGTATTGGCCTATTTGAGTCTGGCTACATGTAATGACCTTCCAGATGTTAATCAAACTGGAAGCTGCTTGGAGGTAAGTTCCAAATTTCCACCACACTTGGATCTCAGTTTCTACTAAAATTTTGATAGCCAGTAATCATCAGTTGGAATATCATTGTGAACTGGTAATAAAATTTGCTAACTGCACTTGGGTTGATAGCTTTCCGACAGTTATGTATCAATCATATTTTCCTTTTCCATTCTATTGTTAAAGGTCTACTTTATTTGGATATTTTTTTTTACTATAGGAAATTTCATTGTTTCAGTCCTCAACTGCAAATCAGTCACTGGACCATCTGCTCAATTGTTTCGACAAACTTCTAAATGGAACTGTTAACAATCCACCATCAAAATCGAACAAGAATGGAAAAGCTTCACGATCAAAAGACCAGCAGAAAGGAGAATCTGAAGGTATAGCTACACCACATTTTACAATTTCTGATGTGAAAAATCTATTAAACTTACTGTTACATTAAAAAACCAGAATGTTTGTATTATCTTCTGAAAACATGCAAAATAATGTAATTAACCTATCTGTTGTTACCAATATCTGTGTATAATGTTACTGCCGGCTAAGTGGGTGATGTACGTAATGCAAATGCAGTGAAAGGCATGTTTAATGCGATTATGCTGGGCGCTTCAATTCTCAAGTTTATCGTTGACACAACTATGAAGCCAGTCAATGATGATAAAATAAGGTGCCTCAAATTTGCATCATCCTACATAAAATATGCAATATCATCCATCAAAAAGCATCAGGAACAGAGTTCGTCTTTCAAGGGGGATGATCTGAAGGACGCTTTGTTGCTTGTACGGAGCTCCTTTACATACGCAGCCAAGCTACTTCATTTGGTCTTATCAAGCTCACCTGAGGAGTCAAGCCCTCCAGAGGAAGCCTTCTTCCTTGCAAATGATCTTCTTGATCTTGTGCCAGCTGTCGAGTCCTTTGCTGGCTCAAGATTTGCACTCAGCATAGTTTCTATTCTGAAGCAATGGCTGCCTCTTCTCTTGTTGGGTCTTGTATGCCGGTGGCTAATTGGCCCACATAATGAAATGGCACCCAACGTCTTCCACTTTGCTGACTCTGTCTTACCACTGTGGGTCACTGCCGTGGCAAAGAATGAGATTCTTGATTCCAAAGAGCCTGGCCAGGACAAGCAAAGCAATCCGGCTGCAGAGGGTGAGGACTCACCATTATGCAGAAAGCTAGCAGAAATGATGGCGATCCTCCTGAAGAAAGGAAGCCCCAGAATCCTTGATTGCGTGAGCGGAGTCCTTCTGTCCACTTTCCAGTTGACGCTGCAAAGATCAGAGTATGACATTGTCTTGGGCATGACTCTTTTCGTTTGTGACAAGTTGCTAGGGAACAACACCCTAGCATTGGAAAAGCTGCAGCTTACTCGTGACTTTCTTCGTGAGAATTTCCTTGAGATTGATAGGTATGTCAGCGATGAGCTTGTTGACGATGACGATTCGAGGCAGCAACTGGAGAAAGCAAAAGCGCTGATAAGATCGGTTCTCACCGATGTCTGATTGATGTACATACCAGTTGTAAGCAACAAATTGGTGACTTGCAACTGGATAGTATTACTTAGGCATATGCATCTCTTTAAGCGTGTATATTCATTTGCTGTAATGGTACAGCCCAGGGGCTCATTTGCATCACGCTCTTTTTTTTAATAACGGTGTCATTGCTCGACAAAGGCACTGCAGTGGCCATGTGATTGGATAGAAGAGCATTTCCAGTTTTCCACTGACAAGTAGAAATCAGAAATGAATTGTTTGAATCAAGCTAGAGATATAACTGCTGTTGCATTCAAATTTACAGTCTACTTAGAACTGACACATGTATAACTTATGGAGGCTTTTATATGTATGCCATTAAAAAAGTTTGTAATTACACACAAGCCGTTAAAAAAATTGACTGCACACAAGTGTTATTGTTCTGAACGT
This sequence comes from Miscanthus floridulus, assembly GCF_019320115.1. Classification (NCBI taxonomy): domain Eukaryota; kingdom Viridiplantae; phylum Streptophyta; class Magnoliopsida; order Poales; family Poaceae; genus Miscanthus; species Miscanthus floridulus. The sequence goes on along the minus strand of NC_089581.1, from coordinate 26,862,584 downwards.
CTTTGCTCTCCAAGCCATTCTGTTGGTGTTCTGTTCGTTTTTTACCGTTACATGTGGACCCGGTCAGTATAAAGGTCCAAAATACCCCTCATCCTCCCGTCAGGGTCCGCCACCACGGAGGAGTGCGCGCCGAGGCCCGAGACGTCGCATTTGTCCACCGTCAGGAATGACTCCACTCTGGCCGCAACCACAGCCTCCACCACCTCCATGTCTCTCTCTGTTGTGAGACCGACCAGGCACTGTGCGTGTGCGAGCTCTCACTCTCTCTCGTACTGCACACTGTGCACGGCGTGCCAGCTCGAGCAGCAGCCGCCGCCGCCACCACAGTGCATCCGTCCGATTCCTCGCCCCAGCAGCAGCTTCTCCATGGCCTCGCCTTCACCCCCGACCTGAAGAAGCTGCCATCCGCGCAGGTAGCAGCCCGGGCGGACCTCCGCCGTGGACATGGGCGGCGCCGAGCAGTGCTCGCCGTTGCTGCGCCGGTGCTCGGAGCCTCGACGGAAGGAGGAGCGGGCACGAGCTAGGAAGAGCGGCAGCGTGCGTGCCGGGTGGTCGACAGCGGAGCTCGCGCTCGAGCTCGCGGCCGCCATCCCCTCCGTCAGCGCTCGTGCTCGCGGCCGTGGGCGTGCCCGCCGCGCGCTCCGGCCCGGGCGAGGTGCAGGCGCACCTCCCGCGCCGCCGCGGCCAAGAAGGAGATGGCGGTGCTGCTGATGGTGGCCGCTCTGGCCGCGGCCATCCTCAAGGTGACCGCCTCGACGCGGCTGCTCTGCGCAGCTGCCCAGCCTAGCCCCGACCGCCGCGAGCGTGGGCGCGGGCAAGCTCCGCCCTGGCCGTCGCGGGCGCGCGCGGGCGAGCTCGGCCCGGCCAGCCGCCGCAAGCGCAGGCACGGGCGAGCTCGGCCCCGGCCAGCCGCCGCGAGCGCGGGCACGGGCGAGCTCTGCCTTGGCCGCACGCACGAGAAGAGAGAGTTTGAGAGAGAGAGAGGACAGGGATGAGAGGGGTATTTTGGACCTTTATACTGACCGGGCCCACATGTAACGGTGAAAAACAAACAGAACACTAACAGAATAGCTTGGAGAGCAAAGAAGTTCAGAACGATGGCACTCGTGTGCGGTCAATTTTTTTAATAACTTATGTGTAATTCTAAACTTTTTTAATGGCATACGTATAAAAGCCTCTAACTTATGTGCCAATCCACGTTATTGTAACCCACCAGATGCCACGTCATAATACCGAATGGACGCTAGTGTATACAAGCCACAAGGCACTATTTGTAAGGAAAAAAAATGGACAATTCAATATACAATTTAGTATGCCACCGAGAACCAACCCATTCTGTACTTATGGTGCAGTCAAACTAACTGTTTCTTCACAAATTGGTGCTCTGCTCCTAGTCTTATGCATTAGGTAAGGGTTACAATAGTTAGCAGTTGGTGAAACTGATCTATTGCTCTTGATCTACATGATTATGATATTCGTCCATCGTCTCCATGAGGTTCCACAGGAATCAGTTTGATGGCAGCAGCAATGGGCATCCCGAGGAGACCAAAGAGAATGCTGACGAACCATTGGAGCTGGGTGAGAGGTGTGGTGTTAGCAAAATCTCCCAGGAACTGGACGAGGATGAACTGGAAGATGATGGTGCCAGCGAGGATGCACAAGAAAATGGAGTTCTGTGGCAAGCCCTTGATAACATTGATCTCCTCCATGTCTCTTGAGCTTATCTCATTGAACACCTACATGGTATACACAGATTCAGCACTGGAAAGCTATATTGTTAGAAACCAAAAAAAAAAAATGCATCATTATCCTGTCTTTCCAACTCTTATCTGTTCTGTTCCTTGTCCTGTACTCTAGAATGCTAAACCAAGGAATGGCCTCCTCATTTCTGCCCAGTTTCTCTTATCTCTGGTACTTTAGTCTCTACTGAATAGACTATGGTAGAAAACTAGGTAAAGTGAGGATTTTGTGATGGTTGATTTACCTGGCAGAAGACGAAAGTGTTGAATATGATTGTATTTAGAACAGTATTAGCTTCAGAGCCTTCAAGCCCAAACAAGTATTCCCCTTGAGTTTGTAGATACCAAATGACCACAAACTGGAATATTGACTGCCCCACAATATTCCTCCACATCACGTTTGTGATGAATTTCCCTGCCCTTCCAACTGGTGATTTCTTCATTAAGTTATCATCAGGTGGTTCAGTTGCAAGTGCAAGCGCTCCTAGGGTATCCATGATCATGTTAACCCAAAGAAGTTGAACAGCTGTCAGTGGAGCATCTCCTGGCATGAGAACATGTATATCATGAGATGGAGAGGTGATAACTTAACACTATTGAATAAAACTTCCTCTGATCACATTGAGACCATTAACACGGTCTTCAATATGACACGTTGACTAACAATATCTAGAAAAATATATTATTTTAAATGGAAAGAATTATATTTATAGAAGTATTTTTCTTAGTGAATCTAGCATTGTCAATCTTTTAATATCAATCTATATAAAACTTTAACATCGATATCAATAGTAAAAGTGTAAAAAGTTTAACTTAAAACCTAGATGGACTTATATTTGTGATTATAGAGGAAAATATACCTGTAAAGCACGCGGAAGAGAAGTTAACCAGAAGTGCGACAATATTAACAGTCAGCTGGAACTGCACAAACTTTTGGATGTTGACATAAACAGATCGTCCCCATTTGGCTACTGTTACGATGGTGGAGAAATTATCATCAAGAATAACAACATCAGCGCTCTCTTTTGCTACCTGCGTAAAGCAATTTACAGAGTCTGGTAGTAAATGTTTGTGCTCTGGAACCTATTCAGATCATGGAGGATACAGAAGAGCTTATTTTCAGGGTGAAAAAGAGCCCCCCGTCTCCCAACACACACATAAAATGGCAACCACAACCAGTAGAGGATATATCACCTTTGCATATGTTTATTTTATTGAATTGTTATCAGAAATTGCATTAAAACCCATATTGTACTAGGAACTACTAGCTTTTGGTCACAATTAAAAGTCATTGATGTTTGTAATTTTTAAGGTTTCATAAAATATTGTCCTAAACAACATGTTCTTGTGACTGGAGGAAGTAGTTGAACACTGATAACAAGCCATACAGGCCACTGTTTATTTGCATCAACGTTGCATTACATCATATGTTGATGAAACACACATCATATGTGTGGCAGACTCTATGAATTTTGGTGGAGGGCCTTGATAACAGAATTTGAAGATATACTTCTACCCATGAATGGGCTTTCCTCTAGGAAATTCTTATTGAGAATGCAGCCATTACCAATGAACACATGTGCAAAGTACATACTACTGATCAATCAGTCGTGGAGTAAATAGATGTGACTTCAAGGAGGAAACCAGAGTATGAAGTCAAGATTCAGGTCTACTTAGCTTGCAAAATCTTGCAAGATTATATCTAAAAGATGAAAGATTTGTAGGCTCCAAATATCTCGAGGATATTATACTCATTGCTTAGTGATATTATTACCTCAGTCCCTGCAATTCCCATGGCAAGTCCAATATCTGCCTCACGTAGTGCTGGTGCGTCATTTGTACCATCACCAGTCACGGCAACAACCTCATTAAACGTGGTACGCAAGTGTTTCACAAGTGTAAGCTTATCAAGTGGTGACGATCGAGCCAGAACCTTCAGGACACAGGCATACTGGCACATGAGGATTTCCTATATGGATAAAAACTTGCAAGCTAAAGAGAAATTATTAGGTACATGGCAAACCTGCATCTTTGGAATTAACTCAAGGAGTTCTTTGGGATTTTTCTCTCTGAACTCAGCACCTTCAATGGCAATACCATCCTCAGTAAGTATACCACATTCACGAGCAATTGCCTTTGCTGTATTTATGTTGTCTCCTGTAACCATTCGAACAGCAATGCCAGCAGACCGGCAAGTTGCCACAGACTGCCTGACACCTGGACGAACAGGATCTTTGATCCCAACAATACCAATGCATATGTATCCTTGTAGCGGTATTTGCTCATCAATGGAAAAGCTATTGTCCATTTCCTGATAAGCAAGGCAGAGTGTCCTGAGTGCTTCTTTAGAAAATGTTTCAATGATATCACTGAGTTTCTTTGTAGCTGTTTTATCAAGTGCAACAATAGTACCTCTGGCATCTATGAATTTATCACAGGCAGCCAAGACTACTTCTGAAGCACCTTTACAATGTGCACGGTATCCTCCACCGGGAAGCTCGAGAATGATGCTCATCCTCTTTTTTGTTGAATTAAAAGGCTCAACTTTAACAATCTTAGTTTCCTGCCATTTTTCTTTGAAGTTTCCACGTATTGACAATGCAAAGTCCAACAAAGCAGCCTCAGTTGGGGTCCCTAGTATCTGACACTTCCCATCTTGGTTAATCACCACTTCACCAGCAGTGTTGTTAAAAATGGATTCCAGAAGAATTTGCAAAGCAAATTCTGGGAGTTTGGAAGAAAAACTTGAAAGCACTGGTGGATTGGTCACTTCCATGATGTTTCCACATATGCAAGCCTTCATGACAGACATGCGATTAGTTGTAAGAGTTCCTGTCTTGTCACTACAGATGACTGTGGCTGAGCCCATGGTTTCACAGGCAGCTAACTGTCGTACCAGTGCCTTCTCATTCATCATCTTCTTCATTGCAAATGCAAGGCTCAATGTCACTGCTAAAGGCAATCCCTCAGGAACAGCAACAACAACAATTGTGACTGCAATGGCAAAATGTTCCAGTACCTCCAGCACGTCTTCTCCAGACCAGCTTAAAAGAAGCCCATCAACGTATTTCTGGCCCACTAGCCCTTGCGAGAGGATAACAAAAGTTAAAAGGGCAAAAAACAGACCAATATTTCCAATAGTATTTGCAACTCCATTTAGTTTACCCTGCAGCGGAGTTTCATCATCCCCACTTTCAGTGATGGCAGCCATTAGTTTGCCCCACTGTGTTCGCATCCCTACTGCTGTAACCAGCATTTTGCATGATCCATCTAGGACTTTAGTCCCTGACAAAAGAAAAGGGTTGTCTTCATTTATGACAACAGGTTCACTCTCACCAGTTAGGCTGGACTCGTTGATCAATACAGAATACCCCGAAATAAAGAGGCCATCTGCAGGAACCTGATCTCCAACAGCTAGGTAGACAACATCACCAGGAAGAAGATCATCTATCAATATCCTTTGTCTGAACCCATCTCTGGTAACCTGAATAGAAATTTTCCTTTTCTCTTTGTCCAGATCCCTGAATTGTAAAGACTGCTTATAATTGCTCGTTGCAGTAACAGAAACAACCAGGAGGATACTTGTAAAAATTCCAATGCCATCATGGGCACCACTCGGCCACCCTTCCGTGGCAACGCCGACAACAAAAGATACAAGGGCACATGCTATAAGAATTACAAGAGTAGTATCTTGCAGTGCCTCCCACACAAACTCCCATAAGCCGCGGACCTCACTCTCCGTGAACTTGTTCGCTCCATACATGTCCTGCCGTTGATTCAGGCTGCACTCATCTGTGGTGATTCCATCAGCTAACGACGTCGCCAACTTGTCTGCGATCCCATCCAGCTGGCCAAGCGCGGTCAACTTTTCAGTGTCATGATTTTCAACGAGTGATGCTAGGTCATCGGCAGAGATCTGAAACCCAGCAGCTTTGACACCTTCAGGAACGACACACTCACTCTGAAGTGAAACACCTGAGTAGATGTGGTTTGGGCAACATGCTTAGATAACAGCAGCATTGAGGACCTTGATTGAGGTCAGAAAATGTGACATCTTGGAGTCCAAGTTATGCGATGAAGCAAATGAACCATTGCACAATTACCATGTTCGCTCTGCAGCGTGGACTTCGATACAAGCACATCAACACGCAGCTTCTCCTGCCATTCAGGAAGAAGCCATGAGTTTTGGTACAGTAACAACTGAACATTCTTTGGGGTGATATGAAAGATTCTAAGAAAAATTTTCTAATGAGAATATGTGACACTAAGAAACCTCAAATAATTATTGGCATAAGCATAACATGCTACATATCATAGGTTATCCGAGGGCTCTGGGCCCATAAAAAAACTTATGATGAAACAAAAAGATGATAGATGATCATCAAAATTCAAAAAGCTATATGCAGGTTGAGAGATACGGACACGGTGGGCCCGCTTGCAGAGGTCGCCGGCGGGGAGGGGCCCGAAGCGGAGGCGGCCGTGAGGGCTATTTGGCCGCCGCAGCGCAGCCCCTAACCCCGACCGCGGCCATGGGACCCGGCGGCCGGAGCAGGGAGCTGGTGATGCGCCGGGGAGGGGGAGGGGGGGCCCCGGCCGAGCGTCGACGCCGCTGTGCATGATTGCCGTCTCCCCCTTCCTCCCCCGCTTTGAGTATGCTTGCTGAATTTTTCTGACCACGTGACGTGCAGGAATGACAGGCACAAGTACAAGCACCGGATAGTTCATTCTCTTGTCCGAAAAATCTCACTCCCGCTGTGGCCCCGTTACTTATTGGGAGGATATTCTGTTTTCTTTTTTAACAAAGGCACATAATTATCACTCCATTTATGAATATGACCAATACGTTTTGGATATCTACATGTATATAACAAGAAAACCATTAATTTGTTTTTGGAGAATAACCCTGACCTTGCTTTGCTTGTTTGGTCCTCTGTCCTCAACATAGCAAATTCAGATCCCTATCCAAAAAAAAAAGGAAAAAAACATGGCAAATTCATATGCACTTAACATACACGGTCCTTTTTTTCCTATGAACTTACGGTAATTTTTCTGTTCGGGAGCACATCATTTTGATCTTGAACTTCAATTCCCGTTCAAGAAAAGCGAAAAAAGAAGAAAAAAAAGAAAATAATAATTACTGGACGTCTTTACCTGAGAGTTGAGGTGATATATTTACATATTACACTCATCAAGAATAAAGTTACACGTACAACACTTGGCTAAGTGGGTAGCATACCCATCTTACAAGTTCTTATTCTTATTACACTTCGTGAAGAAAGCGTCAATTGGGATATGTTTTCCTTCTTTAGAAGACTTCAATTGGGATGTGTTGGCTTTACCAGCTAATAGACACACACCCATGTCGGGGACAAGCTTGAGTGCTTGCTAGTATTGTGGAGGTGTGGTAGTCCAAAGACTCATCTCAACAGGGCCGTAGCTTGTCGACAAGCAACTAAACCCCGGGTGAAAATTTCACTGTGTCACTTTCCCAATAGTTTGCCCTTACTACACTTGTTATTCAATTGATCATATTGTGCTTGTGTAGTTTTTAGAGTAGCTCGACTAGTTGAGTAACTATATGGAGTAGTTGTTATATTGTGGAGCTCGATTAGTTGAGCAATTCAATTTGAGTAGCTTGTGTGCATTATTTGCAATTTAGTTGATATTCTCGCTACTAGAATTGCATAGGAAGGCTTGCTTTGCTTGCTAGGCTGGTGCATAGAAATATTAAGGATTACCTTTTGTACTAATACTTGTGCCTACTTTTGTTTTTTTTTCCATTGAAGGTATTTAGTTAGGCTATATTCGCCTCTTCTAGCCATCCCAACAGGTTTTTTGTACTAATACGCTTTGTTTCCTTGAGAGACAGCCTAGAGCGGAAGGCGAAAACCGTCTTTCCAAAATCAGCATATGAATGTCGTTATATAGGGTCAAAATTATCAACAATAGTGAAAGTGCAATCAAGCCCTAATTATGGATTTTGGTGATAATGACCACGCAATTAGAGAACTAATGAGATTTATCAAGAGGACAAACAGGGAATCTATATTTGAGGATGTTATACGAAATGGAGGAGCCCCCTAATTACACATGTTGATGGCTTCAAACTCAGAGGAGATTTAAATTCTTTTATATTTTTTATTTGAGTATAGGAAAAGCCATACTATAAAGGGAGACACAATGCTTAAGCTAACATGTGCTACCAAGAGCCTAATATCTTCACATACATCCTCAGTTTCACAGCCAAGATAGCCAGCACTCCACCCTTACTCTTGTTGTCTTGCCTGGTGCGGTGGTACCGCACCTAGAGAGAGGCACTGCCGCTAAACAGCACTACCGCACTAGAGCCGTAGCACTGCCATGACTTAAGTGACTGTTGGAAGGCACGGGGGTATTTATACTTTTTTCCTTCCTCTCCAACGTCTCTCTCTTCTTCCCCAACGGTTTAGTTCGACCAAAAATAGAAAAGTGCTCTTCTCTCTCTCCTCCATTGGTGACTTTGAGCTCCCAAGCTTCTCCTTTGATTTTCCCATCAATCTTTGAGAGAAAAAGGTCCCAAACTCGATTAGAGAGCAGATCCTTTGATTCCCCAACTTGAAAGAGCACTTGGTTCACGTTTTGGCCGACAATTGTATTTATTACTCTTGGAGCTTTGCTCCTAGCTGGCTAGAGCGTCGCCCGTAGAGCTTGCCAACTTGTGTGGCAGCCTCGAGATGTTTGTAACCATCTTTTGAAGCTAGTAAACTCATATCTCATCTCAAGAGTTAAGTCTCTTGACTTGAGAATGAGGAAGGATTGTAAAGTTCTAAGCCTTAGTGGCTAACCTCAACAATGTGGACTTAGGTAAGCCTTGGTGGTGAGCTGAACTATGAGATAAATCCTTGTGTCATCTTGTGCTTAAGTTATTTCACTTGCATTTCATATTGTGTTGAGGTGATTTCTAGGGTTTGTGGTTGATCTACTTGTGTGTGGTGTTCCTACCACTTCTAGTTGTTGATCTATGTTACAGATACCTGTAGGAAGCTTAGAAATTTATCTGATTCAAGTTTCCATTCATAGTTTTTGAATTGTGCCATGAAATTGTCTACAGGTGTGGTAGTGCCACAGAGCGGTAGTGTTGTGGGCACAGCGCGGCAGTGCCACAGGTTGAATTTGATGAATGTTTGAGTGTTTTTTTAACAGGCCTATTCACCCCCTCTAGGCTAACCAGAGATCCTACAAGTGGTATCAGAGCAGGTTACCTCGTGTGCCCTTCACCGCGTGAGGTATGGAGCCTGGAGGAGGTACTAGTGGTGTGAAGCCGGTGGACGTTGATCCGAAGCGAGTTGAGCTGCATGACACCGACAGTAGTGAGCTCAGCGTGTCCATAGCGAGCAACACCATGCTCCCACATCTTGAGACCACCGATGCCGAAAGAGATCTCAATGATGAAGAAAGAAGAAGAAGGAAGGAAGCAAGAAAAGCAAAAATAGAAGAAAGAGAGAAGAAGAAGAAGGAGTAGCAAAGACTTGAAGACAAGAAGCGAAGAAAGGAAGAAAGAAAGCTCAAGAGAGAAGCAAGAAGAAAAAGAAGAAAAGCAAGGAAGAAGAAGAGAAGGCAACTAATGCATCATCAAGTGACATCTCAAGTAGTTTCAAAGATGGAGATGATGATGAGTCCTACCAAGTGTCAAAGGGAGGCAAGATGAAGAAGAAAGAAAAGGGCAAAGTCGACTCCAACAACAAATATGCCATCGTATCCTTTAATTATTCCTCTATGCCTATGACTAACCTTGATCGGAAGTCTTTCATCAATGTGCCCACGGGCAAGTTACCTCATTTTGATGGGTTAACTTTGCTAAGTGGAAACATTTGATGAGAGCTTATCTTATAGGTCTTTACTCTAGCATTTGGGAAGTTGTTTGCAATGGATTCGAGCCACTGGTTGATCCCAAGAATCCAACACTAGATGAAATGAGAATTATTCATCTCAATGGTCAAGCCACAAGTGTGTTGCTTGGTGCTTTGGATGGTGATGAGTACAATAGAGTTAATGGTGTTGATGTTGCCAAGAAAATATGGGATACTTTGCACCTTGCACATGAAGGGGTTGACAAAGTGAGAAAGGCAAGAATTGATTTGTTGATGGCAAAGCTTAATCGGTTTGTGATCATGGATGGAAAAGGGCCACAAGAGATGTTTGATAGATTAATGACTATGGTGGACAAGATTAGAGGCTATGGTTGTGATGAGCTAGATGATCACAAAGTCATGAAGATCATGTTGGAAGCTTACTCACCTAGAAATGAGATCGTAGTGGCCCTAATTAGAGACAAGAAGTTTGAGTACTTCACACCAAATGATGTACTTGGAAGGATCTTGACATTTGATATGCAAAGATAAGAAGGAAATAAAAGGAAAAGGCTTGGTGAGTTGCAAGCAAAGCTAGATGGCATAAAGATCAAGGATGTAGTTCTCAAGTCCAACAAATCAAGCAAGCATGACTCTACAAGCAAGTCCAAGATTAACAAGCAAGCTTCAACAAGCAAGCCCAAGGTGAGCAAGCAAGTTTAAGAGCAAGTAGAGACCACATCATCCTCAAGTGAAAGTGAAAAAGATAATGATCAATATGAGAAGGTTGATGATGTTGCTCTCTTTATGAAGAGGTTTCATAAGGGGCTAAAGAAGCAAGGCTACAAGGTAGTGAAGAGGAAGTTTCCAAACAAGAAGAAGAGGACATCCTACAATTGTGGTAGCACCGATCACTTCATTGCCAAGTGTCCATATGAGATCAAAGACAATAAGTACAAGAAGGACAAGAAAGAGGACAAGACCGACCGAAGAAAGAGCAAGAAATACATGGGAGAGGCTCACATTGGGCATGAATGGGATTCAACTAGAGAGAGCACAAGTGAAGAGTATGAGAAGGTTGCAACCATTGCTATTCACAAGTCATCCCCTACACCAAAACTCTTCAACAACATGTCTGATGATGACTACTACTCCCCTCACATTTGTCTCATGGCAAAGGGTGAGAAGGTAAAACCAAAATCCAAGTCTCCACCTCCACCTCCACCTCCTAGTGATATCTCTAGTAGTGATAGTAGTGATAGCTCTAGTGATGATGAATCTAGTGATGAAGAAGTAAACATGATAACTAAAAATTTGGATGGAAAGACCAAATTATTCATCACTAAACTAATGGAGGATTTAGAGAGTGTCCAAGCCGAGCTAGAATCTAGAGAGGAGACTCTTATCCAACAAGAGGATCTCTACATTGCTAGCAAAGAAGCTCTTGCATTAGAGAGAAGTGAGGTGGAATCCTTGCGCAAGGCCTTGGCCAAAGAGCAAGAGGACCATGCTATCATAAAGAAATAAAATAATATACTCAAGAAAAAGTATTGTGACTTGGATGAAAAGCACAAAGAACTTGAGCTGCAATATGGCATTCTTTGGGATAGCAACTCACATCCCTCTAAGACAAAGGAAACCTCTACTCCCTCCACTAGTCAAGTTAGTGGAAAATATTATAATCTTGATTTGAATGCCTATTCCACTAACCTTGCAAACATGAAGGCTATAAAAAAGGAGACTACTAGGCTCAATGAAATCATTAGAAAAGGGTGCATGGGTAAGGCTCAATTTAATGACAAGAAGAAGGATGAATCAAAAAGGCCACAATTCAAGCAAGGAAGGCATCCCTCAATCAAGCATGGGCTAGGCCACACAAAAGGGGCCAAGATAAATGGAAGAAAGATAGTGAATGGCTATGAGCGTGTGCAGTTTGAGAGGAAGGACAGAATTAGTACAAATTAGCCTGCATAGCCGTGGTACTACCGCACAGCGACATTGCTACGATGAAGGGCGGTAGTGCCATGCCCCGCAAGAATGAGAAGGCTACCAATTTTGTTCCTGACCAGACTAAGCCCATGAAGAAGGTGTTCCATCAGAAATAGGTTTTCCAGAAACCTAGGGAATCAATGTGGGGCACCAAGAACAAGTATGCCTATCAACTAAAGATCCAAGCACCTCGACAAAGCTTGACATCATGCTTTGTTTTGAAGAACAATAGCAGTGGAAAAGTGGTTGCCAAATATAACCAACATATATAGGAATACTTCTATTTGGGTTCCTAAGTTTCTTGTGACTAACATGCAAGGCCCCAAGTCAAGTTGGGGACCTAAATCAAGGAACTAAACTTGTTTTGCAGGCATACTCCTCTGGTGGATCAAGTTGGGTGCTTAATAGTGGATGTACAAATCATATGACCGGAGAAATGAGTATGTTTTCATCATATTCCCCCATGACACATTCAAATGAAAATATTGTCTTTGGAGACAATTCAAAGGGGATGTGATTGGTCTTGGTAAAGTCGCTATAACTCTTGAGCATTTAATTATAAATGTATTACATGTTGATTCATTAAGTTATAATTTGTTGTCCGTTTCTCAATTGTGTGAGATGGGCTACAATTGTCTCTTTATGGATAAAGGCGTGGAAGTCTTTAGAAGGGAGGATTCCTCTATTGTCTTTATGAGTCGATTAAAGAACAAGCTTTACCTAGTTGATTTCAACAAAGGTAAAGCTAAGCTTGAGACTTGTTTAGTGACAAAATCTAGCATGGGTTGGCTTTGGCATCGCTAACTAGCCCTTGTTGGGATGAGGAACTTGGCTAAACTTCTAGAAAATGAACATATCCTTGTACTAACAAATATTCACTTTGAGAAAGATAGGATTTGTAGCGCTTGTCAAGCGGGAAAGCAAGTTGGCGTACTTCACCCACCAAAGAGCATCATGACCACCAAGCAACCATTGAAGCTAATACACATGGACCTCTTTGGACCGGTCGCCTACCTAAGTCTCGGGGGTAACAAATATGGTCTTGTTATTATTGATGACTATTCCTATTTCACGTAGGTATTTTTCTTGTATGACAAGTGCCAAGTTCAAGAAAAGATGAAGATATTTGTTAGAAGAGCACAAAAGGACTTTGGTCTCCCAATCAAGAAAGTGAGAAGCATCAATGGGACCAAATTCAAGAGCACTCTAGTTGAGGAGTTTCTTGATGAAGAGGGCATCAAGCATGAGTTTTCAACTCCATACAACCCTCAACAAAATAGTGTAGTAGAGAGGAAGAACTGAACACTCATCGAGATGGCAAGGACAATGATAAATGAGTACAAGATGCCATACATTTTTTGGTGTGAGGCCATCAACACCGCTTATCATGCCATCAACCGCCTCTACCTACACAAGAAGTTAAAAAAGACTTCATACGAGCTTCTAACCAGTAACAAGCCTAAGGTGTCTTACTTTAGAATATTTGGGTGCAAGTGTTTCATATTAAACAAGAAACCCAAGACCTCTAAATTTGCACCTAAAATTGATGAAGGTTTCCTTCTTGGCTATGGATCAAATGAGCATGCCTACCATGTTTTCAACAAAACCTCCAGGAGAGTTGAAATAGTGGTAGACATGACATTTGATGAATCTAATGACTCTTAAGTGGAGCAAGTTGATTCAAGTATTGTAGAAAAGGAGGATCCACCTTGTAAAGCAATTAAGCAATTGGCCATTGGTGATATTAGACCACAAGAAGATGAAACTACTGAAGTGGAGGCTGAAAGGATCAAGATGCCCAAGAGGAGGGGGGGTGAATTGGGCTAATTCTAAAATTCTTTGCAATAATTAAACCCTACGGTTAGCCCACTTTACTAACCTATGTTCCAATCCTACTCTAGCATGGCAATTCTATAAATATAAAGACAAGAATTGAATTGCTCAAAGTAAATGTTTAAAGTAAAAAGAGAAGGAGGAACTCAACAATGTTTTGCCGAGGTATCAGAGAGTCGCCACTCTCCACTAGTCCTTATTGGAGCACCCGCGCAAGGGTGTAGCTCCCCCTTGATCCGTGCAAGGATCAAGTGCTCTCTATGGGTTGATTCTTTGACACTCCATCGTGGTGAATCACCCACAACCGCTCACAACTTGAGTTGGGTCATCCACAAGCTCCGCCGGATGATCACTAAGCTCCCAATCACCACCAAGCCATCTAGGTGATGGTGATCACCAAGAGTAACAAGCACAAACTCTCACTTGACCACAACAAGCCTAATGAGAAGGGTGGATGCACACTTTGCTACTCTTGCTTTCACTAATAAGGCCTCTCTTGGATTATTAAATCTCAATCACCTCACTAGGACCTTGCTCTTCTTGGCACTCTCAAGGGTGTTTCTTAGCTGTTGGAATAAGCAAAAGTGATCCCTTGAGTGAATGGAGGAAGTATTTATAACCCCTTATTCAAAACAAACCGTTATGTGCCTCTATGGGGTGACCGAATGCTCCAGTCAAGGTGACCAGACGCTCTGGTCAGTTCATCTACCTTTGTGCAGTTTAAGTTGTGATCGGACACTGGCTAGCATCCGGTCAACACTGACCAGACGCGTTCCATCACAAAAACTACCCTCTGGAACCTTACTGATGTTGACCGGACTCTGGCACCCAGCGTCCGGTCACTTTGCTACTCAGCGTCCGATTAGTAGCTGGAACCTGACCAGCGTCCGGTCAGCACTGATCGGACGCATCCGATCAGGATTCTCACTCTCTGGAACCTTACTGGAGTTGACCGGACTTTAGCACCTAGTGTTTGGTCACTCACCTCTCAGCGTCCAATCGTATCCAGATGACTTCACCTTGATCAAATGAACTAACCACACTCTATGCCAGCGTCCAGTCACACCGGAACCAGCGTCCGGTCAGTATTTGACCCTCTATTCACTTCCAACTCATAATCATATGTGAATGAAATTTGCTCTAATTGATCTAAGGGCTTTTTACGAGCTACCTAGTGCTAGATTTAATAAGTGTGCACCACACTTAACCTACTAGACTCACCTAGGTCAAGCTACCCGTCCATACCCCCCTTAATAGTACGGCCAAAGAAAAAACAAAGTCTTGTCAGTGCGGGACCCACGAGATACCCTGCAAGGAAGGGAGAAGACCTAGTCTAATTAGGATTCTTCTCCTGTAATCTTAGTAGCAGTATTACTCTATAATCCTATTAGGAACTCTCATTGTAAACCGACTAGGACTCTGGCCTCCTGACTATATAAAGGAGGGCAGGGCTCCTTGGATCGGGAAGTGAGACAACAATTGTACGACACAACACTTGACAATCAATCCAACGCAAAGGCTAATGCCGACTAGACGTAGGGCTATTACTCAATCAAAGATCGAGGGTCTGAACTAGGATAAATCGACTGTCTCTTGCGTTTACCATCGAGTTCTGCATACGCTGAAGCCTGAACATACTGCCCTAGGGACCCCCGTGGCAGGCTATCAGTGGTCAAACATTGACATCTAGCGTGCCAGGTAGGGGCCTTCGGCGACTTTGCATCCGAGAGCTCGATGGACCTCGACAACATGATCTTCTTGAAGGGATCGACCTTCATCTTTGGTTCATGGATCTACGAGGCACGCGACGTTGGCAAGCTCCAAGGCCGTCTCCTCAAAGATTCAGATCATCATCAGGACTTTTCCATTTCGGCGACAATGATAGATCAGCTGATCGGAAGATTCGCACAGCTCATAATGTCCAACCCGACTCAGATTCCACGACTTCACGCATCCAATTCAAACTCAAGTTCTGCTTCTGAGACGAAGTCTTGTCCGAGTTCTTTTGGAAAACCGAGTTCTTTTCTGACAAAGCTCCGGAATATGACGTCAACCTATCAAGAATACTACTCGGAGTACACTCAGAATACTTCAAAGAAGTCGGATCCTCTTCCATTCGTACTACACAACGTGGCAACATCCTATCAGACATGGTGCGAAGGATCCACCTATCCAGTGCTTAGAATGCCACTAAAAGGAGCCCAAGAAGGTCTCGTTTTAACCATAACATCTCAAGACTGCATCGTTCACTGGCTAGGCACCATTCCTGAGGATGACGGCACCCAACTAGTCGACGATACGACAACAACAACTCTACCATACCAAGAAGGAGATTCGATCTATGACCTCAAAAACTCTACTGAAGTTATCAACAGCTCTGGTAGTATGGAAATCAACGACGATGACAGAACAACTCACACTAGAGAAGTATTCATGATTTGCCATCCTCGATCACCATTGATCCCCCTAGAAGTACCCGACGTGAGGTCTTCAGATGAGTCCGAATCCAACATATCACCATTTATCCAGGGGCACGATGGTGAGACTGAGAGTTAGAGGCAAGCGAGAGAAAGAAAGAATAAATTGAAACAAGGACGTCAACGCCGTGCTAAACAGCGAAAGGACACTTGGATCAAATATGAATCAGACGTAGCCGAGTATAATAGAAGGAAATCAGAACGAGAGGTCGAAGAAGGACAAGCAGCGAATACACCCTATGATAAGATCCGAGAAGCACTAGAACTCAGGGTGACCTCATATCCCAATGAAAAACAAGAATAGCTTCGAGATTTTCTCCGATCAACAGTCTTTAGAACAAATGACAGAATGGCAACATCTCATGAACAGGAAGATCAAAATCAAAGGAAGTCCGCTTTCGAAAGACTTGGACCAAGTGGAAGTCACAATAGAGAGAGCTGAAGAAATCATAGTCAAAACAACCGAGTCGAGCAACCAAGAAAGGCCAGAAGCAGAGCACCTACTCGGACAGCCACACATAACTACTCTCACCAAGGCGACAGTTGGCAAGAAGGGGGCATAGAATCAGAATATACAGAAGCCAGAATGCATGATAGATTCCCCTATTTTGCAAACAGACTTGCTTCAATACGACTATCTCACAAGTTCAAACTGTCCAACCACTCCAAGTACGATGGCAAGACCGAACCAAAGCAATGGCTCAGGATTTACTCACAATCGATTGAATTAGCCGAGGGAGACGATGACATCAAAACCTTGTTCTTTTCCATGGCCCTAGAAACCATGCCGCTTCAATGGTTTGACAAATTGAATCCAGGATCAATCAGAAATTGGGAAGACTTGCAAAGAGCTTTCTGTGAAAATTTCGTGGGAATTATTACACATCCAATCACCCATGCAGAATTAAAAGGACTCAAGCAAAAAGGAGGTGAAAGTCTCAGAAATTACTATCGATGATTTGGCGAACTATGAGCTCAAGTACATGACATCACACAACGAGAAGTAATCGAAGCTTTCTCTCACAGAATCATGGCTAGGTGGCAATTTCAAGATTTCTGCAAAGAAAACCCAAGAAACAATGAAGAATTTAGACGGACAGTGGAAAAGATGATTACCGTAGAGAAAAAAACAAGAGAAAGATTCCCGGATAGAAACAACAAAGACAACCCGGACAGGCAAAATCCTTGAAGCAACAGACATCAGGAGAGAAAGCGAGGTCCAGACAACACAGTAGCAATGGCTGACAAATCAAAGAAATTTACCAAGCCCAGAAGATATGATGACATTGAGAACATACATTGCCCCTTGCACCCCAACGGAAAGCACACCATCAGAAATTGCTACACTTTCAATGAAAGATACACTAGAAAAGATAGCAAGGGAAACAATAAAGAAGACAATCAGAAAAAAGAAGGAGACAACCATGAAGACAAGGGATTCCAAAAATCCAAAGGGACAGTGGCAGTAATCTTTGCCGGGGTTCCAGACTCTAGAAGCAAACATCAAGAAAAACTAGCGTTACGAACCATCATGGCAGTAGAACCTGCTACACTAAGATATCTCAACTGGTCAGAGTATCCAATCTAATTTTCAAGAGAAGACCAATGGACCAGCGTAGGAAACACAGGCCATTACCCATTGGTTCTAGATTCAACCATTGCTGGTATGACTGTTACGAAAGTACTAATCAATGGAGGAGCCAAACTCAACATCATTTTTTCAGAAACTCTAAGAAAGATGGGACTACAACTCGCTGGGATGATCACACCAACAAGCACACCTTTTTATGGCATAGTACCCGGCAAGGCAGCAATGCCACTTGGACAAATCACTCTACCAGTTACTTTTGGGACTCACTCGAACTACCGCACAGAGTTCATCAAGTTTGAAGTCACAGATTTCGATTCATCATATCACGCAATCCTCGGGCGCCCAGCACTAGCAAAATTCATGACAATACCGCATTATCCGTACCTGTTGCTTAAGATGCTAGGGCCTAATGGTGTTCTTTCTCTTCGGAGTGATTCAAAGCACGCATTTGACTATGACATATAGGCAATCCAAATTGTAGCAAAGGCACATGCAAACGATGAAAGAAAAGAAATAGCCACTATCGCCGCAGAAATAAGCCAAGAAGAACTAGAGATACCGGCTAAAAGACCAAGCATCCTAGCACCACCAAAAGAAGCCGATGTCAAGCAAATCGACCTAGGCACCGGTGATCCCTCAAAAATGACAACCATTAGTGCCCACCTATCAGCAAAATAGGAACTCGCGCTCACTAACTTTCTTCGGGACAACAAGGATATCTTCGCTTGGAAGCCGACTGACATGCCAGGGGTCCCAAGAGAGTTGGCTGAGCACAGAATTGATGTTAATGAAGGCTCCAAGCCTATGAAGCAACGACTACGATGATTCTCTCCCGACAAGAAGGCAACAATTAAAAAGGAAATTACAAAACTAATGGTAGCTAGATTCATCAGGGAAATTCTCCATCCAGATTGGCTAGCAAATCCAGTTCTGGTATAGAAAAAGAACATGGACGAGTGGCACATGTGTGTTGACTACACAGATCTCAACAAACACTATCCAAAGGATCTGTTTGGGCTACCACACATTGATCAGATAGTTGATTCAACAGCAGGATCTGCCCTATTATCCTTTCTTGATTGCTATTACGGATATCACCAGATCACATTAAAAGAACAAGACCAAAGCAATACATCTTTCATCACTCCGTTCGACGCCTACTACTACAGGACCATGTCGTTTGGACTTAAGAATGCTGGAGCCACTTACCAAAGAGCCATCCAAACATGCCTTGGTGATCAGATCGGTGAAAACGTAGAAGCATACATGGATGACATGGTTGTAAAAACAAAAAACCTGGATACACTGATTGAAGACTTAAAACAAACCTTTGAGAATCTGAAAAGGTGGAGGTGGAAATTGAACCCAAACAAGTGTGTATTCGGAGTTCCTTCAAGACAACTACTTGGATTCTTGGTCAGTCATCGCAGAATCAAAGCGAGCGCCAAGCAAATTCGAGCCATAACAGAGATGGGCCCTCCTCGAAGCGTCAAAGATGTACAAAAACTAACAGGCTACATGGCAGCACTCAACCATTTCATATCAAGACTCAGCGAAAAAGGGTTGCCTTTCTTTAAACTACTAAAGAAGACATACAAGTTTGAGTGGATGGAAGAAGCCAATGAAGCTTTCAAGAAACTTAAGGCATACCTCACCTCCTCACCAGTCCTCACACCTCCAAAGAAAGATGAAGACATGATGCTATACATTGCAGCAACTTCTACCGTAGTCAGCACAGCGATAGTAGTGGAAAGGGAAGAAGAAGGGCACGTATATAAAGTACAATGCCTAGTATACTACATCAGCGAAGTACTGTTAGAATCAAAAATCTGGTACCTGCATGTGCAAAAACTACTCTACGCCCTACTGATCACTTCACGCAATCTTCGTCACTATTTTGAAAGCCATAAGATTACCATGGTGACATATTTCCCTCTAGGAGACATCTTACACAACAAAGACACAACAGGACGCATATCCAAGTGGGTGGTTGAACTTGGTACTCTCAACATCGATTTCACCCCGCGGAAAGCAATTAAATCTCAAGCCCTTGCTGATTTTGTTGCCGAATGGATAGAAATTCAACAACTCGTGTCAAGCGCCATCCTTGATCATTGGAAGATGTACTTTGATGGATCACTCAAGCTAGGTGGAGCCAGTGCAGGCGTCCTCCTAATTTCTCTAGATGGAAAACAACTAAAGTATGTCCTTCAGATATTATGGCAAGCTACCAACAATGAAGCAGAATACGAAGCTCTCATACATGGGCTAAGAGTGGCTATTACCCTCAGAATCAAGCGATTACTCATATACAATGATTCGGCAGTAGTCATCAACCAAGTCAACAAAGATTGGGATTGCACCAAAGAAAACATGGGTGCTTACTGTGCTGAAATCCAAAAACTCGAAAAACATTTCCAAGGATTAGAAATTCTACATGTCCTACGGGATTCCAACATTGCAGCAGATATCCTTGCCAAGCTTGGATCAGACAGGGCAGAGGTCCCACCCGGTGTTTTCATAGAGGAGTTATCAGCCCCCTCTATCAAACAACCCAAAGAAATAACCCCTCAAATCTTAGCAAAAGGCACCCAGATTTTGGTAATCACCACTTTATGGACCCAGGTTTTTATTGATTACATGAAAGAGAATAAGTTGCCAGCAGAAAAATAGGAAGCCACACGAGTCATTCGCAGAAGCAAGAATTACATACTAGTAGGAGACAAGCTATACAGAAGAGCCGCATCATCAGGAGTACTCCTAAAATGCGTCTCATTTGAAGAAGGCAAATAAATCCTAGATGAAATACACTCAGGTTGCTGTGGAAATCACACCGCTTCAAGAACACTAGTCGGCAAAGCATTTCACACTGGTTTCTACTGGCCAACCGCTTTGAAAGACACAGAAGAACTCATCAGAAGATGCAAAAGTTGTCAGATGTTCGCAAGACAGGCTCATGTGCCAGCCCACAACCTCATCTGCATCCCACCCGCTTGGCCTTTCTCCTGCTAGGGGCTGGATCAAGTAGGACCTCTCAAGAAAGCAAAGGGCAGTTTCGAGTATATCTTTGTAGCAATTGACAAGTTCACCAAGTGAATCGAATACAAACCACTCGCAAAATATAGCGCAACCAAAGCAGTCGAGTTTATCCAAGACATTATGCACCGCTTCGGCATGCCCAATTGAATCATCACAGACTTGGGTTCTCCCTACATAGCTATAGAATTCAAAAGTTGGGCACAAGATTGTGGCTTCAGCATTGAATACGCATCAGTCGCACATCCAGAAGCCAATGGACAGGTTGAAAGGGCTAATGGACTCATACTAGCTGGATTGAAACCAAGACTGTATGAAGAACTAGTAGACTATGGATCAAAATGGATTGAAGAATTACCCAAGGTTGTATGGGGGCTATGGACTCAAATAAGCAGAGCCACCAGATACTCACCTTTCTTCCTGGTGTATGGATTAGAAGCCGTACTACCCGCAGACTTGATCTGGATGTCACCAAGGATAGAGCAATACGATGAAGGAGAAGCAGAACATACGCAAAGATTAGAACTCAATAGTATAGAAGTTGGAGTAAACGCTACCCTATAATCAGCAAGATACCTCCAAGGACTAAGGCACCACTACAACAAGAATACCTAGTCTCGATCATTACAAGTCGGAGACCTAGTACTAAGAAGAGTACAAAAAACCGACGGACACCACAAACTACTCAGTCCATGGGAAGGTCCTTTTATAGTCACAAAAGTCATCAGACCAGGCACATACAAGCTTATAACTGAAGACAGAAAAGAAGTCAACAATATATGGCACATCAGTCAGCTACGAAGATTCTACGCATAAAAACAACTCAAGGGAAAATATGTATACAAGACATAAGAGATCAACATTCATGATCAACAAAGATAGCGCTATGTATCATTATAACACATCAATATTCATGATCAATAAAGATGATTATCTCTCGACAAACATATGTCTTATGGCTCTCTCCGAGTTGTTTCTTAAATGCAAAATAGCTGAAAAGACACCTGAGCATCCCGGCCGAGAGCAAAATAGCTGAAAAGACGCTTAAGCCTGCTGATGAGGGTAGCTAACAAGCTAACACCCGAAATAAAATGCAAAATGGCTAAAAATACGTCTGAGCATCCCGACCGAGAGCAAAATAGCTGAAAAGACGCTTGAGCCTGCCGATGAGGGTAGCTAATAAGCTAACACCCGAAATAAAATGCAAAATGGCTGAAAATACGTCTGAGCATCCCGGCCGAGAGCAAAATAGCTGAAAAGACGCTTGAGCCCGCCGATGAGGGTAACTAACAAGCTAAAACCCAAAATAAAAATTAAAATGGCTGAAAAGATGCCTAAGCATCCCGGCCGAGAGCAAAATAGTTGAAAAGACGCTTGAGCCCGCCGATGAGGGTAGCTAACAAGCTAACACCCGAAATAAAATGCAAAATGGCTGAAAAGACGCCTGAGCATCCCGGCCGAGAGCAAAATAGCTAAAAAAATGCTTGAGCCCGCCGATGAGGATAACTAACGAGCTAACACCCAAAACAAAAAGCAAAACGACTAAAACTAAGCCTAGGCATAGACCAGAGCAATTTCAAGACAAGACCCTCCAGCTACTTGTTCCAAATTGCAAGAGGCTCGGGGCCTACACTAGAGATACCCAAGAACACAAAGACCTACATATAACGAGTTGTTTACATGGCACAGAAGAAGGCCAGACAAGCGCTCGACAGATCAGGAAAGGTTGTCAACAAAAAGACCTACATATAACGAGTCGTTTACATGGCACGGAAGAAGGCTAGACAAGTACTCGACAAATCAAGAAAGTTTGTCAAAATAGCGTGCAGAGTTGTTTACAAGGCAAAGATGAAAGCAAGACAAAGTACTTGGCAAGTCAAGTAACTCTGACCAATTGGACAAATCATCCAAGGAATAAACAAGGCATCCAGGCAGAGAAGACATCAATAAAAAATCTTCATTCAAAAGAAGCATAATGTCATATTACAAGGCACGGGCATAAAGGTCAAATACATCAAGCCTCATCATCAGGAGGAGAGATAACAATATTAAGATTATCTACTATTCTACTAGCTAAGTCTTCAACCTCAGGCTCCATCCTCTCAATGGCATCAATGTATTCTTGACTGTCAGCCTCCTCTGCTATCTTGGACAAAGGAGCCGCTAGAGCAAGAACTCGGACCTAGGCCAGGACATTCTTGGTACATAGTTGGGCACACCTCTTCATGAACTCTTGGAAACGAGTTGGAATTCGAGGAATCAACTAAGCCCAAGATTGCCCATCATCCGCTGGAGTTCGGAGAACGTCGACTACTAAACGAAAGGATTTCCACAAAGCTTTCCAGTTTTCAGTAGCCGTCGCCAACTTGCTAGA